>NW_020634374.1:3223760-3278567 GCF_003573695.1 Papaver somniferum
GGGGGGGGGGGGGGGGGGGAGAAGATGGTGGAGTGATTTGTGGGAAGCGTCACTGTTGCAGAAGAGGGGAAGAAGATGGATTCGATGATTTTGGGAGAAGGGTGTGTTTGGCTAATGGGTATAGGGTTCGGTCGCTATGGTGTGTAGCGGGATCATCGAGTTAGATGTTTGGCGAATCTCGACCAAGGGATATGGAGATGAAAGATCAATCTGACGGTGAGATGAAGTGGATCCTGCAGCGACCGTTGGATTATACAATACAACAAAATTAACGACACCAGATGGAGTTAGGTGTTGTAGTGTTTAGCGGAATCATCGGGATTTGATGCACAGGCATAGGAGCGACCGTAGGATGCTGAAATGCTTCGATCTGACGGCTGAAATCCGAGACGGGCTTGGATATAGAAAATGGGTTTGGGTGAGGGTTTTGGGCCTTGGGTATGCCAAGCCCATATCTTCTTTAAGAACAATTCTTCCTCTTCAAGCCCACTTCTAGCCTTTTGGTCTTGCGCTCCATTCTTTGCGGCTTCCTTGCGTAATTTCTTCCGTCTTTTCACTACTCTTCAGCTCTTTTCTGCTCCGCAAGTCATCCAGATTTTATTTATTACCCAAAAATGCAAAATTAAGTAAGAAAAATATTTATTCTTGAAAACAATGAAAATACAGAATATGGGATAAAATGTAGAATTAGTGCACAAAAGATGAGTTAAAATGCCAACAAAAAGGGATAAATATATACATTATTTGGCACTCATCAACTTCCCCACCTTGTTCAAGGACTGGACCTCCTTGAAGATCAAAGACCTTCCCGAACCCGATACGCCTATAGCTAGGAGATACGAGTTCAACAACACTCTGAAGCCCGGTAACATAGGTCGACTGATCGATATGAGATTGGCTTTGGACGCAATGAGTATCCAAGATATTGTATTCGACCTTTACAAGGAGGTTAGAGGAAACCGCCAAGTTTTGAGGTATGCTAACGTTGCATTCTACCATGGGCCGTTGTTCCACCCAAAAGGATACGTTATGGCCAATCCTACACGTGTGATTCTCCAACTTGGATTCAAGAAATTATCACATATCAAGACGGACTCTTTTCAATGTTTTGTTCTTGACCTTTCTCGGTGCTTTTCAACTCCTAATCGGTTGCATGTAGAGTATGATCCAAAACCGCATCCAACAGATTGGAGGGATAGGGAACCACGTCGTTTGGTAGATATTAGTCAGTGGGATAAGTGGGAGATTTCGTAAAACGGTGATGGGGTTGATGCTAACTACATGGAAGATTACCTACAATGGTCACATCCTTTTATCGTCCGCCCGGATGACGTCTAAGTTCCACCCCAGAAACACCCTCTCGTTCCAACTCCCGCACCGCCACCACCTACGATCTCCCAACTTAATAAGACCGTTGGATTGCTAGTAAGTATTGTTAATTACTTAGTCGTTTAATGTACACATAATCTTATATTACCATATATATACTAGTTATGTGTTGTATGTATGAAACTAGCGGCGTCGGCTTGGCAAGTTGAGGAAGCAGTTATGTTGCAAGTACGATGAAGGGGCGGGGCTATCCAATGAATAAGTGAAGGAAGTCGTGGAGAAGCTTGATAAAATTGAAGAAACTAACACTTGTGCAAGGGATTTGTTCGGTGAAATTAGGAAGAAACCGGCACAAAAGAAGCAAAAGACCAATTGATTAACTATTTAGTTGTGTTTCTTTTTCTGGATGGTGGTTGTTACGTCTTGAACAATTACGAACTTGTTTTCGTTTGTACCTCATGGTTAACTCTTTAGTTGTTTGGTTTTCTTTTAGTTTATGTTTCCTGGATTAAGAACATTTAAGCAGAATCCAGTTGTTTGGTTTGTGTTGAACATGTTTAGGTTTCGAGTGATTGCTTTATGTTGAACATGTTTAGATTTCTAGTGAAATGTTATTTTTGCAAGATTTATTTACTACTTCTTCCGGCATGGAAAATCTTTGGTTCAACAAAGCCGGTACAGGTTCCGGCATGCGAGAAAATTACAGTTCATTTCCGGTTTCTTGTACCGGCAAGGAAATGTTTCATAAAACCTCACAATCCCAATTGTTCATGTCATTTAAACGGAAAACAAGCTTAAACGGGCAATCATTCTTCCTCGTACGAGTATTGTATACCCTATTAGTCATCTTTGGATATACATAATCCTTTCTCTTGTGGCTATTTTTCTCCTTGTATTTCCCACTTCTCTCGCAAGCCATCTCAAAACGCCTCTTTGAACGTTCGGTATTCCTCACCAACACACACATGTTCTTAAGAGCCGTCTCTTTAGCCCAAGCGATTGCTTCATTTCGATATATTATTCCCTACATAAGATCAATTTCACATTCATTAGAAGGTTTATTACTAGCAATCCATTAGTAAAGTATTCTTTGGTCACATACCAGAGGTATTTTATAGTATTCCGACTTATCCCGATAAAGCGGCTTTGCATTTGTTGGATCAATATATGTCACCACCTAAAGATCGAACGAAAATTAGTTCCAAACGAAATTAAAACACTATGCCGGAAACAAGTACCGGCATGCTCGACCAATGTTCCAGCATTGTCGAACTTAGCCAAAACTGAAGACCAAATTTGAAACATATTTAGGCATACATTATTCATTAGACAGCAACGCCGGAAAACAAGGTGCCGGCACTGTCGTAATTTATTGTCCCAAGCCGGTACACGCTACCGGCATTCCAATTAATTGATATGTAATGCCGGTATTTAGCTTTGGAAAACATTTATTCCTATATGTTTTTTTGTAGGTACCGACATTGTAAATTTGAAACTCAACAACCCCGGTTCCACTGCCGGCATTCTCGAAATTGATGGTACCACGCCGATAACTGTTTCCGGCGTTGATGGTTATTAATTTTCCATGCCGGTTTTTGGGTTTACATGGAAATGTTTCCTGTATGTTTTTCATGCAGTTCCGACATGGTAACCTATCAATGAACCCATGTCGGTTTAATATTCTGTAGTATATTCCTTGGTAGGTAAAAAAGTTAATTGCGTACCGGCATAGTGTTATAGTTTTGAAAGTGGTAGTAAAAGTTCGTTGCTCGGACTTGAAAAGATTTTTAAAACAAAAATATATACAAAATTGTCACAGGATCAAGAGACACTAGGACTTCGGATTCCACCATTAATCACATTCAATCAGTTCATATAACGACTCATAACTATTCTAGCTCTTTTGTTGACTCTTTTATTTGCCAAAAATAGATTTTGTAAAACATCAATTGTAAATCACAAGCATGGTGCATCAAAAGCTCTTACGTCTAAGCATACACCATCAAACGAAATTACAACTAATTAATAAAAATCATAAAACGATAAAAATAAGTGCAAAAGTCATAAAGAATCGATCATAGTTACCAAACGTTTGTGAAATAAGGATTCCTCCGTCATCCCAGTGTTGGGGTTTAGCTCTTCATGGCAAAAACACACACAAAATAATCACCCATGGCTGAATAGGTGTTTTTATTGAAGAAATAAGATGAAACAGAAATTCGCAACGCTGCAGAAGTGTTACAGCGTCGCTGTTACAAAACAGATGATGCTGTTTATATACGATAATAACGATATGCTGTAGAGAAACGACGGTTTGATTTCGCTGTAAGTACTGTGGAAAAACGACAGACTCTGCGAGTCCGTTCTTCCTTCTTCGTCTTCCTCTTCGAGCAGCAGCAGCAGCAGGTATGATTTCTGTTCTTCGTTTCTCTGCGTTCCAAGTGACCCCAAAACTCTTGATAAAACTTCTCTGACTCAAAGGAAACTCTTTTATACCCAGCAACAACTCATTAACTGCCCAAAAATCTTCACAGTAATTCGAGAATATTTTTCTCAATATTTTTTCCTGTTTTACAAAAATCATGTCCCCAAATCTTTACGCGTCTTCTGAAACTCTCTGAATCCTTCCTAATCTGGATATATTCGAATCCCAGCTGTATATCTTCTCATAACGCACGTATATCCTCCAACAGAATCCAATATTCTGAAAATATTCTCACGTCTCTGTTTACTTTGTTCTCCTATTCTAGCCCAAGTTGATAGATTAAATTGCTTGTACTAACTCTGTTTAGTGTACTCAAGTCCAGCCCAATGGATTTCGGGTGTTGAATCTCTTCAAAACAGCCCAAGAATTCAAATCAAAAATTCATGCAGATGTGAAGAACATTTCCCGCCATTTTGAATTTTCAAATCCTGAAGAAGGGTGTCCCCCTAACCACTGTTGGGTGTCCCCTTAGTAATTTGGGCTGAAATAGTAATTCTTGGGTTGAAATAGTAATTTTTCTGGTTTCCTCCGGGACATTTCTGGGACGTTTCTGGTACATTTCTGGGGCGCCTCCAGGACATTTCTCCGGGGTGTAAATCATCATTTTTTGAGCAACTCTTTCCATACAAGGGTATTTTCTCCAAAAACACCTAAACAAACATAAAAACACAATATTAGTACAAAAATAGAGTTCCAACAATACAGGCATTGAGGACAAATTAGACACAAAAATGTGTCTATCACATAGTTTTTTGGTAGAATACTATGCCGTATCAATATTCAAATTGGGGGATATTAGCTTTACCGGCATGGTAGTAGTATGAATACCATGCCGGTAACGCGTCTGCCGGCATGGTATTCATACTACGACCATGCCGGCACCAAGGTTTTACAGTTGAAAAAATGGCGGGTTTAAAGAAAAAATCGATTTTTCAACCTCCTAGCAGCTTTACCTGTGTATTGGGGATGCTTGCATGTTGTGCCAGTTTACTTTCTTGTGTAGCTTCTTCGAAAAACTCTCCATACTCGTCAAAATCATCATTCAAGGGTGTTGGCTTAACAAAGAGTTGCAACCGAGAGTTGTTGTCGTTAGCTCCTTGTTGTAGTAGAGCTAAAGATTCAGCAGCTGCAATTCTCTCCTCACAATCATTTTCCATTTTCACAAAAAAAATTCACTCAACAATATTTTTCCCTCCTTCTACTCTCACCTCACTCACCCAAATTCAAATAAAACACACACTAATCATTTATCAAAAATCTTAAGATTTTACTAATTATTATTAATCACTAATCCTGATTAATGAGGGGTAGATTAGATAATACGTAAAATACTTAGATAAGGGGCGACCCCGAATTGATATCTGAAACCAGTTTTTATCCTTTTCTTTTATCTCCAATTCCTTTTTTTATCCCCAAATAATAGTTCATCTTAAAGCTCAAGATCAAAGAAACTGGCACTGAGGAGTGAGGAACACTTTGATGAGATAGGGATATATATATAGGAAACAAGGGTTGTAAAAAAATAATCACCAACCGTAAATGTGCAAGATGAATGTCCCCTTACCAAATGTCGGTCGTTCGACATATCCTTATCATCTAGGCTGGCCTTGAACAGCTGGTACTGCGGGTACTGCCAATTATTATGTTAGCAGATGTGTTTTAGTACCCGAAATTTGGAAGGAGTGGAGTGTTGTCAACTTTTGTACTTGAGTAATCGAAAGCTAAGACTGTACACTTGTCTCAAAGATAAGACTGTAAACAAGTAGGCATGATTTTGAAGCTTGAAACTCAGCAAGTGATTCGATATAATAATTCATGATAAGCCTCTAGTTTTGATATTGCAAATGGAAGGATTAAATATTGTTAAAAGGAAAACGCTCTGCATAGCCGAAGAGAAAATGCCATCCTTGATATAACCCTTTTTCTTGAGAGTTGAGGCCATGAGATGGAGATATTTCCCTTACTATGTTTGGATTCTGGAACCGCATATATAAATCTGCTGAACATCCAATAATATTTTGCAAGTAGCATTATACATGCATATATAGGACGTATAGTATCTTCGGTCCTAGTCACAAGAAATATATCACATCACGAGGCAGCACCAAAGGGTAAAAACTGGAGATGTAATAACTCGTATATTTAATATTTTCTCCCCTAGGAAGTGCATTCCCCTGAAATGTGATCCTAGGAATACCCAATAGTCAATCCTTTTACAGTAGTGAACCGATTGGATATCGAAGGGAATATTTACCTGTTTTTCATTGAATTTGTCGCAGGTCAATGTCATCCACAGAAAACGTGACTCGTATATCGCATACCAAGTATTGTACGGTATAAAAATGTTTAGTCTTCCAAATAGCGAAAAACGAGGTGTTATGATGACTGCATCGTTCAATACTTACAGTTCGCAGAAGATTTAATTGTGTTCCCAGAGGAGCAAGATACTAATTTAAAGAATGCGTGTTTTATGAGTAGCGTGCAATTGCTGGAGTTAGTGAGACTCACAATGGATCTGAACGTTGCCAGAGTTTTTGGCCGCAGTTCAGTTTCTTTTCCCATTACGTACCTGGCATTCCTTTAGGCAGCAAAGAAAGAGGGTGCCCCAGAGGTAGTACTTCAAAGACCATCTCAAAAAAGATTAAGTACTTGGAAGCGAAAATACTGCTCCTAAGGTGGCCTGTTGATTCTCATCACTTGCAGAAAAAAGTGTATTGATGCCATTAGAGGTTGAACCAGTATTGAAGACAAGAGAAAACAAAAATAAATAAAATAATTCATTCTAGCAGACAATAAATCAAAGGACGAAATGGCATTGCCGCCACTAGAGGCAGATGAAAATATAAGAAAACATCGTAGCACGATAAAAAGAAGAACGAGTTTATTACATATAATTTTTGTAAAAAATTATGACTTCATAAGCTAGGCTTGAGAGTAATCATGAATAATCCTACTTCTTCTGTAAAAGAGATACTACCATTTTTTTATATTCTTTTTGCAGAGAGTCGGAGGGAGTATTATTTTACGCAACACAACTAAAAATTGATAAAACTCTTGGTATTATTAATAATCAACTCCCACTTGTATCTATAGATCTTCGAGTTCGTAAATATCTGTTTACATTGAAAACAATTTATTACTAGTCTCTTAGTTGTATACTACAAACAAGATTACTATTGAGTATAGGATCTTACGTACTTCATGCATGAAACTGCATAATTTCAAAGCTTTACTAGCTAACTTTACTATAGAATAAGCAAGGCAGACAGACAGTGAGTCGCTAGCTAAAACAAAACCTGTTATATTGAACATCAAAATATAGGGGCGCAATAACATATCGTTACTAAGCTATTAAGCAGCAGGTGCCACATCTGCTCCGTCGTCATCGTCATCGTCACCGTCGTCGTCGTTCTCTCGTTGATTTTCTGCCCATACGATGTTATCGCCACCGCAAGCTCGGTCGATGATGACTTCATCGTCAAAAATCTTGCTGCCCTTTGATATTACAACCATAATATGGTAGCAGTCGAAGACTTGAAGATAATGAAATCACAAACACTCGTCTAAATGACTTGTAATACAACCTTAGTTACTTCCCTTCTATGTATACACAAATTCTTCGTGCAAATGAAAAGAACTAGTCAAGGGTTAATGATATTCCTTTTGCTTTTTATCTTGTTTTATGAAGGGTAATGCAGTACCCTGTGATGTGGTGGGTCATTAGGAAGTAGAAGTTAGTGAGTGAATAGCTACAGTCCATATGTTTTGCCAGCTTAGGCTTGGCTTATGGAGGCTGTTTGCATAACACAATACTACACGCACAAGGAACAGTCCATGCACACTCTCAGTTTGTACGTATTGCCACTCTTACAAAAGGAAAACTACATTCTTGCATTGCATGCACTTATATGTCGTGTCTCTGTCAATTACGATGGTGAAAGTAAAGCAACTTGGTCAACTTGGAATGTCAAACTCACTGTCAGGCTCAAGGGCAACGTAAGCCCCGTTTGGGATTGTTTTTCTTTTTTTTAACTAAAAGCATTTTGTAACAAATTTTTATCAAAAATTGTGTTCAGTAAATTTTTTTCAAAATGCTTTTGTAGAGAAGCACTTTTATTTTAGACTTTTTTTTAAAAGCTACCCAGACAACACTAGCATTTAAAAGCTGAAAAAGTAGAAGTTGTGGACCCACGTAATTCGATTTAATTGATTCTCTATTTTTACCTTGTTATTTTATTATAGGGTCTTCCTTTATATACCCCTGAAAATACTAACGATACCCCTATTAGTTAGTTATGTTAGGTATAATCTAGTTAGGGTGAAAAATCAAAATTTATTAGAATTTCTTTATACTTGTACCCAAGGTATTGAAAGCGTGAAACATTTTTCATTTTTAGGAAGCGATGCGTATGTCGAAGCGTGAAGCGTCGCTTCATCGTTGATGTTTGAACCGGATGTTTTCTTATAAATAAATTAGTCGTAACTAGTAATTATAAATTTATTAGGAAGATAATATCTATATAAGTTTTATGTAAGTCTAATTTTTATAAAAACAAAGTGTGTACACCAGTTCAACCTATTCCAGACGAGTGGGAGGTGGGGTGTTCAATTCCCCTTTAAAACATTCATATTTTTCTTTTGAAAGCTTTAAAAATTAGGAGAAATTTTTAAAGCTTCGGAACGAAATCCTGAAATTTGAAGCGAAGCGTACGCTTCATGAAAGCGCTTCACATTACCGCTTCAGAGCGAAATACTAAAATTTAAAGCGAAGCGTACGCTCCAAAGCGTGAAGCGTATGCTTTTAACAACCATGCTTGTACCCCTTTGTTTTAGTAACAAACAGTTCGCTAAAACTGTAAAAAGAAAAAGTTTCCCTATATTAAAGGTCTCTCTAAGATTTCCCATCCTGTAAACGTGATGGAAAGAAGATATAAAGATTGCTACCGTTAACGTCTTCCCGTTCATTCCTCGGATCCTCATTATAACATATTAACATAGTTCTTTTGAAGAGTAATGCATGATATGTCATTCTTCGAGGCGTTTTAACAAATACGTTACGAATATGACAAAATGTTTAAATTTTTAGAAAACTAAGAAACGGACGAAACTAAAACCTGTCACCATTCAAGTCATATTATACATAGCAGTGCGTATTCTTCTTCAAATTTTGCAGACGTCCTTAATTACATCAAATGGGTTGTAATGTATATGGGGTTTTGATCTAGGCGGGTTTTAATCGAACAATAAAAACATAGAATGGGTTTTTGTGAATGATTGTAGGTTATGTTAAAAGATATTAGAGCTTTAGATTTGGATGATTTTTATTGAAGTTGGATTTGGTGTGGCTAATGACTATCTATCTCTCAGAAATACTCAAAGAACCCTAGCAGTGCAGTTAAGATCGATTAGGAAGTTGAATGAATTTCTGTTTCTCCCAAAGAAATAGATATCGCATATCCGTGATTTGCCGGGGGTACACAAACATAGACTTTTTTGATGGGTAGGAAGATAAACATTGAGGGTATATGGATAAAGGGGTATGGTTAGTATTGTTGGGTATACAAAGGAACACTCTTATTATAAACACAAGTTTTATCCTAGAATATTGTACACTTAACATTATATTTCTAACTTTTATTTTTTCTCTATTTTTTCATTTTTCATTTTAAAATAATCAAACTTTTAAGCCAGCCATAATCATAAAAATCTTTATTAAATAATAAAAAATAAATAAAATAATAAAATAAATATTACTTATATTTTATTAAATATATTAAAATTAGAAATATAACTTATTATAATAAAATTGCATTTAAAACTAATTTTTGAAATATGTCTATTTTCGTCATTAATTACATCAGCAACACTTTAAAATACCAGTTTACCAAACAAAATTTACTGTTTGTTAATTGCACAGTGCTTAGTTTGCCAAACGTGATGCTGATTTATTTCCACGACACATCACAGCAACGCACAGCATAACAGAAAAGCATTTTTCTAGAACTCACATCAATACCAAACTAGCCTTATAGATAGTTTGTGAGATGGCAGCTGCAAGCCCGCAACCCTGGACATATCCATAGACGGCGTATTTTGATATGCAGAAGTAATAATATCATTTTCATGTAGGAGGATTTCTAACTTCAAAGTGGAGTCAGGATCAAAGATAAGAGGAGGTAAATCCCAAAAACACTCCACTATACAAAAAGGAATTTTTTTAATCTTGTCCTAAAATTTTTTGGGCACCATGGTTTCTTTGGGGGACTATGGTTTTATTTTGGATAAAGACATTAGAAGTAAACCTAGGTCACCCCATATCTAGATATTTATATTAATACCTAAACTATCCTCATAGTTAATTTTAGGTTATGATTAGTGAAATGATTTAGTTAAAATTAATTAGTGAGATTAAATTAAAAGATGGGTTTTTTATTAGATGAGTAGAATTATTGAGAGAGTAAAGTTAGAGAAAATGAAGGAGAAAAACATGGAAAATAAAATTCACTAATTTTGGGTATTCAAGTGATGAAGACTCATCTGATTCTTCATCTCCATCCTCTCTGATAAGCACGTAAGTGGTATATTTTATACCCATATTTATATTAGCTAGGACTCGATGTTTTGGCTAATAACACTATTTTAGTGCTTTTGTAGAAAGTACAACTGAACTCGATCACCGGAGAAATAACTAACTAAATTGGAGTTTTAAGAGCATCTGCGACAAAAAGCCCCATTTGCGCTCACGGCACAAAAAGAGACGTGCTTATTATTTGCTTGTGTTTGGCGAGACCATCAGAGTTACTGCCTCACGGGCCAGACCATAGAAAGATTTCTTGTTGGAGAAAATGAGTTATTTAATAAATGATTTTTTGGTCTTGGTGTGGTTTGATCTCATGACCTAAGGGTCTAAGGATACTCACTCATTTTTGAGTGAATGAAATGGAACCTTTAGTCCCACATTGTGGAAAACTAAAGAGGTGCTCCACTATATTACCATGTTCTCATGGACATGTAGTAAAAAAATGTGGGTGGAGCGGGTGGGGCGAAAAATACATGTTTCGACCCATGCCCATGCGCGTGTACCAAACACCAAGTCCGTGTCTACTTGAAATTATTTTTTGCAAGTTTTTAACTTGATAAATAATTTATTTAAGAGTTTTATCTATGTAAAAAATTCCTTTTTTGTGTTTAATTGTTTTACAAGAAACAAAACTCGTTTTATAAGAAAAAACCTAAACCTAACTTGATTTGCAAGTTAATTTTCCTATAAATACAACTCGAAAATCTCTTTTCCAAACACACAAGCAGCGACCATCTCTAGGTCTACTTTTCTTCATCTTCTTGATTTTATTGTCGTGCGGCGTTTTACTTCCATCCCCGTTGCTGAGTTTAAGAGTGGGTAACTTGTATTGTGCTAATACAAGTTATATCGGGCAGTCTTATCCTGGACACATCTTCGCACGCTGGGGTTTAACATTACTTTAGAGTATACCCGCGAACTAATGTGTTAAGAACAGCTTGTTGAACCTGTGATTATGCCCTCATCAATTTGTTCGTGGTAGAGTTGTTTTATACGTTTCTTTATATTTATTGTTTGATACATCTGACGTTTCTTTTATTGTTGCAAGACTCCAACAATCTTAACACATTAATATTCCTTGTAACAATGGGAAAGAACGACGTTGAAAGACCAGAGAAGTTTAATGGAAAGGATTTCAAGAGATGGAAATCCAAGATGTTGTTTTATCTAAGACATCATGAACTGGATTATGTACTTGTTCCACATGATGAATTGATGAATACTGAAGCTTTAACTGAGGAGGTGATCGAGTATAACAAGCGGTGTAATTTTCTGGAGAAAAATCATATCATGAATGGTTTGAAAGATACGACGTATGATTTATACAATGCTAAAGAAAATTTAGTGCTTATGATTTGTGGACTGCGTTAGAAGCAAAGTATCAAGCGGAGACTACATGGAGCAAGAAATTTCTGGTGCGCGAAGTTTATGGAATTCAAGATGACGAATGATAAGCCTGTTGTTGATCAATTCCTCGAATTTCAACAGATTATTAATGAGATTCTTGCTGAAGGTATGGTCATTGATGAGACGTTTCAAGTATCTGCGGTAATTGAGAAGTTACCAAGTTCCTGGTCTGAGTACAAGAAAAAGCTAAGACATGAAACTGGAGAGATCAACATGGTTGAATTAGGGAAGAAGATTCAAGTGGAAGAGTTGATGTGATCCAAAGATAAGAACATGTCTTCTGCAAGGGACAGGAGTATTAAAGCTCATATGACTGAACATAGATCTTCCAAAGCTGGAAAAGGTGAGAGTAACAATCATAACTCTAAGCGTGGTCCTCCCAAGAAAGGTATGTTTCGAAAACCAGAGTCTATCATTACTAAAATTAAGGGTGCTTGTTATGCATGTGGAGTTACTGGCCATATGGACGTTCACTATATACATCGTAGGGACAAGAAGGATAATGATAACTTGGTTGAAAAGAACAAGGATGAGTTTTCTGCTGTAGTATCTGAAGTTAATTTGATGACCAATGTGATGGACTGGTGGGTAGAATCTGGAGCTACCAAGCATGTTTGTGGGAACAGAGACCTGTTCACCTCCTACCAGAGGGTAGGGGAAGGCGAGAAACTCTATATGGGTAACTCATCTGCATCAGAGGTTGCAGGAAAAGGAAAGGTCGGTCTGAAGCTCACATCTGGCAAGACTCTCACATTGAATGGAGTTCTTCATGTTCCAGACATCTGCAAAAATCTTGTTTCTTGTTCTGTTTTAGATGATAAGGGTTTTAAAGTTTCAATTGAGTCTGGAAAACTTATAGTAACTAAGGGCAATGATTATGTGGGTAAGGGTTATAAGACTGGGGTCTTTACAAACTTAATGTAACCTGTCTTGAAGTGAAATTGAATGATTCTTATGCTTACATGTGTGTGTCATCGAATGTTTGGCATGGTAGACTTGGTCATGTAAATTACAAATCAATGCATAAACTGGCTAGCGTAGGCTGCATACCCAAATTCACCTTATATAAAACTCATAAGTGTGAGATTTGCGTAGAATCTAAGCATGCTAAGAAATCATTCAGGAAGAATGTCCAGAGAAACACTAAACCCTTAGAATTGATTCATTCAGACGTAGTTGACATGAAGTCAGTTCAAACTAGAGGTGGTAAGAAATGGTTTGTCACTTTTATAGATGATTGTACGAGGTACTGTCAGGTTTGTTTTCTTAGAGGGAAGGACGATGCCTTAGAAGCCTTTAAGATATATAAACGTGAAGTTGAAAACCAATTGAATGCTACCATTAAAACTTTTCGGTCTGACCGTGGTGGTGAGTATCTAATTCCTATTGGAGATTTCTGTGAATAACATGGCATAATACATGAAACTACAGCCCCTTATTCACGTCAATCCAATGGTGTAGCTGAACGTAAGAACCATACCCTTAAGGATATGATGAATTCCATGTTGATTAGTTCAGGATTACCTTTGAATTTGTGGGGGGAAGCTATCCTCTCAGCCAATTACATCCTGAACAGAGTACCCTTTAAAGGATCAGATAAAACTCCATATGAGTTATGGAAAGGTAAACAACCATCTTATGATTACTTCAAATTGTGGGGGTGCCTGACAAAGTTGGCCATCCCTCCTCCTAAGACAAATAATATAGGACCCAAAACCGTTGATTGTGTTTTTATAGGGTATCCTGAGCATTCTAGTGCTCATAGGTTTATGGTTGTGAGTTCTGAAATTTCTGACATAGGGTTGAATACTATCATGGAGTCTAGGGATGCTGAGTTCTTTGAGAATGTTTTTCCTATGAAACGTGATTCTCGAAAGAGATGTTTAGATGATCCCCTAGAATTTCCATCATCCAGTCAGTCATTACCTTTAGAGGAAGATGAACCAGAAATAGAACCTAGAAGAGGTAAAAAGTTTAAAACTAAGAAAACCTATCCTGGTTGCATTACATACCTAGCCGAGTCTGATCCTCAGACTTATAAAGAAGCCATGACTTGTCCTGAAGCTCCGTGGTGGAACGAAGATTCAATTAGTGAAATGGATTCCGTTCGAGAAAACGGTACTTTTGAACTTGTTGATTTACCTCCAGGGTCTAAGGCCATAGGTTGTAAATGGATTTTCAAGAGAAAACGTAATATAAATGGAACTATTGAAAAATACAAGACTAGGTTGGTAGCGAAAGGCTATAAACAGATAGAAGGTATAGACTTCTTTGAAACATATTCACCAGTAAGTAGAATTAGCTCCATTAGGATGTTAATTGCTATAGCTTATGTCCATAACCTACAGATACATTAAATGGATGTAAAGATAGTGTTTTTGAATGGTGAATTAGATGAAGAAATTTATATGGAACAACCCGAAGGCTCTGTAGTTAAAGGTTGTGAGAAGAAGGTTTCTAAACTGAAGAAATCTTTGTATGGATTGAAACAAGCACCTAAACAGTGGCATGAGAAGTTTGATCATGTGATGATTTCTAGTGGTTTTAGAATTAATGAATCTGATAAGTGTGTTTATACTAAACTTGTCAAGGATGCCTGTGTGGTTGTATGCTTGTATGTTGATGATATGCTTATACTAGGTACAAACATGGATGTTATTAGTACCACTAAGAAAATGTTGAATGAGAACTTTGACATGAAAGACTTAGGCCCCGCTGATGTCATATTAGGGATGAAGATTAGAAAAACTTCTAATGGCTATAGTATGAGTCAGTCTCATTATGTTGAATCCATACTTAAGAAATATAATCAGTTTGACTGTAAACCTGTTTGCACTCCATATGATTCTTCTTGCAAACTCATGAAGAATAAGGGTGTAGGTGTTAACCAACTTGAATACTCGAGAGTCATAGGAAGTCTGATGTATTTGATGAATTGTACGAGACCAGACATTGCTTATGCTGTGAGTAGGTTAAGCAGGTATACATGTAATCCAGGGAAGAAACATTGGGATGCACTTAATAGAGTGCTAAAGTATTTGAAGTACACAATGACCTTTTATTTGAATTACGAAGGGTATCCGGACGTCCTTGAGGGATTTTGCGATGCGAACTGGATAGCAGACTCAGAGGAGTCTAAGTCTACGAGTGGATATGTATTCACTCTAGCAGGTGTGTCTGTATCTTGGAAGAGTTCCAAACATACATGTATAGCTCGCTCAACTATGGACTCGGAGTTTATTGCGTTAGATAAAGCAGGAGAGGAGGCCGAATGGCTAAGAAACTTTTTAGAAGATATTCCTCTCTGGCATAAGCCTGTGCCAGCTATATCTATACATTGTGACAGCAAATCTGCAATAGGTAGGGCTAAGAATATCTTCTACAATGGAAATTCTATACATATGCGTATAATACATGATTCTTTGAAATTACTAATCTCCACAGGCGTTATTTCCATAGATTGGACAAGGTCCAAGGAGAATATCGCGGACCCTTTGACGAAAGGTTTTCCCAAGGAGATAGTTAGTAAAGCATCGAAGGGGATGGGGCTTAGGCTCAAATAATTAAACTTGCCATGAACGATACTCAACCTTGCTGACTGGAGATTCCAATAACAAGTTTTTGAATGAGACAACTAATTTATGGTGGGTAAAGGTAAATACTATCAGAGATTTTCATTCTCTGTCCCTTCCCTATGGTGTTGATGTGATAGTGTGACTGCATGTGGAGGATGAATTTTAATTAAGTCTTAATGAGTTCTATAGTTTCAATTTAAGATTGAAGTGGGGTGTAGCAGTAAAAACTCTTGATAGAACTCACCTATCTGAATGAGGAAGTGGGTCGCTTCCAATGAGAATGGAGCCGATTCTCTAAAGCATTTTGAGAAACAGGATATGTCCAGGGCCAAAATGGACAAAACGGCACAAACTTAGCAACACTTGGAGGATATCATGCATGGATGTTATTAGAATTACACCAAACGCTAGCAGTTCAAGACATAGTTCATTGTCTAGCTAGCAGTTCCGGTAACTTCTCTCTAAGCAAGGTTCAAGACCTCATGGACACCTTTGCCTAAATGGTATTTTCCGTACTCTGATTTTTCGTTTTTTACCGAGATTTTATTCATGTGGGGGATTGTTGGAGAAAATGAATTATTTAATAAATGATTTTTTGGTTTGGTGTGGTTCGATCTCATGACCTAAGGGTCTAAGGATACTCACTCATTTTTGAGTGAATGAAATGGAACCTTTAGTCCCACATTGTGGAAAACTAAAGAGGTGCTCCACTATATTACCATGTTCTCATGGATATTTAGTAAAACAATGTGGGTGGAGCGGGTGGGGCGAAAAATACATGTTTCGACCCATGCCCATGCGCGTGTACCAAGCACCAAGTCCGTGTCTACTTGAAATTATTTTTTGCAAGTTTTTAACTTGATAAATAATTTATTTAAGAGTTTTATCTACGGAAAAAATTCCTTTTTTGTGTTTAATTGTTTTACAAGAAACAAAACTCGTTTTATAAGAAAAAACCTAAACCTAACTTGATTTGCAAGTTAATTTTCCTATAAATACAACTCTAAAATCTCTTTTCAAAACACACAAGCAACGACCATCTCTAGGTCTACTTTTC
Source organism: Papaver somniferum (assembly GCF_003573695.1). Lineage (NCBI taxonomy): Eukaryota > Viridiplantae > Streptophyta > Magnoliopsida > Ranunculales > Papaveraceae > Papaver > Papaver somniferum. The sequence goes on from NW_020634374.1 coordinate 3,240,194, forward strand.
TTCATCTTCTTGCTTTTATTTTCGTGCGGCGTTTTAATTCCATCCCCGTTGCTGAGTTTAAGAGTGGGTAACTTGTATTGTGCTAATACAAGTTATATCGGGCAGTCTTATCCTGGACACATCTTCGCACGCTGGGGTTTAGCATTACTTTAGAGTATACCCGCGAACTAATGTGTTAAGGACAGCTTGTTGAACCTGTGATTCTTCCCTCATCAATTTGTTCGTGGTAGAGTTGTTTGATACGGTTCTTTATATTTATTGTTTGATACATCTGACGTTTCTTATATTGTTGCAAGACTCCAACAATATTAACACATTAATATTCCTTGTACCAATGGGAAAGAACGACGTTGAAAGACCAGAGAAGTTTAATGGAAAGTATTTCAAGAGATGGCAGTCCAAGATGTTGTTTTATCTAAGACATCATGAACTGGATTATGTACTTGTTCCACATGATGAATTGATGAATGCTGAAGCTTTAACTGAGGAGGTGATCGAGTATAACAAGCGGTGTAATTTTCTGGCGAAAAATCATATCATGAATGGTTTGAAACATACGATGTATGATTTATACAATGCTAAAGAAAATTTAGTTCTTATGATTTGTGGACTGCGTTAGAAGCAAAGTATCAAGCGGAGACTACAGGGAGCAAGAAATTTCTGGTGGCGAAGTTTATGGAATTCAAGATGACGAATAATAAGCCTGTTGTTGAAAAATTCCTTGAATTTCAACAGATTATTAATGAGATTCTTGCTGAAGGTATGGTCATTGATGAGACGTTTCAAGTATCTGCGGTAATTGAGAAGTTACCAAGTTCCTGGTCTGAGTACAAGAAAAAGCTAAGACATGAAACTGGCGAGATCAACATGGTTGAATTAGGGAAGAAGATTCAAGTGGAAGAGTTGATGTGATCCAAAGATAAGAACATGTCTTCTGCAAGGGACATGAGTAATAAAGCTCATATGACTGAACATAGATCTTCCAAATCTGGAAAAGGTGAGAGTAACAATCATAACTCTAAGCGTGGTCCTCCCAAGAAAGGTATGTTTCGAAAACCAGAGTCTAGCATTACTAAAATTAAGGGTGCTTGTTATGCGTGTGGAGTTACTGGCCATATGGACATTCACTGTATAAATCGTAAGGACAAGAAGGATAATGCTAACTTGGTTGAAAAGAACAAGGATGAGTTTTCTGCTGTAGTGTCTGAAGTTAATTTGGTGACCAATGTGATGGAATGGTGGGTAGACTCTGGAGCTACCAAGCATGTTTGTGGGAACAAAGACCCGTTCACCTCCTACCAGAGGGTAGGGGAAGGCGAGAAACTCTATACGGGTAACTCATCTGCATCAGAGGTTGCAGGAAAAGGAAAGGTCGGTCTGAAGCTCACATCTGGCAAGACTCTCACATCGAATGGAGTTCTTCATGTTCCAGACATCTGCAAAAATCTTGTTTCTTGTTCTGTTTTATATGATAAGGGTTTTAAAGTTTCAATTGAGTCTGGAAAACTTATAGTAACTAAGGGAAATGATTATGTGGGTAAGGGTTATAAGATTGGTGGTCTTTACAAACTTAATGTAACATGTCCTGAAGTGAAATTGAATGATTCTTCTGCTTACATGTGTGTGTCATCGAATGTTTGGCATGGTAGACTTGGTCATGTAAATTACAAATCAATGCATAAACTGGCTAGCGTAGGCTGCATACCCAAATTCACTTTATATAAAAGTCATAAGTGTGAGATTTGCGTAGAATCTAAGCATGCTAAGAAATCATTCAGGAAGAATGTCCATAGAAATACTAAACCCTTAGAATTGATTCATTCAGACGTAGTTGACATGAAGTCAGTTCAAACTAGAGGTGGTAAGAAATGGTTTGTCACTTTTATATATGATTGTACGAGGTACTGTCAGGTTTATTTTCTTAGAGGGAAGGACGATGCCTTAGAAGCCTTTAAGATATATAAACGTGAAGTTGAAAACCAATTGAATGCTACCATTAAAACTTTTAGGTCTGACCGTGGTGGTGAGTGGTAGGCATTTAAAGATGTGAAAATAAGACAATAAATGGATGTGCCCAACTTAAGATCCTAAGCATACAAAAAGGGAATAGCAAGATAATCAGCTTGCTCAACTGATGTGCTCCTAGTATTGACTGTCTTTTGACAGTACAATCAATCACAAGCACTAGTGAGCACTGATTTCTCCCATTGCTCAATCAATTCAGTGAACTAAGGCTTCTAACCTAACATTCCACTACCTAACAGTCCACTAAAGCTTCATCTGAGCCTCAGCTAGTGAGACTTAGCTCATGACTAACATGCTAACACAAACATACATCATACAAGATAATTGAAACATGAATTCAAATATTGAACATAAACAGAGCATTGAACTACAACCCTTGAGACACTGGCTATTCCAGTGCTCTTGGGTGACACACTGGCTAGTCCAGGCATACCCCCTTTCACACACATCACAACTCTATTTATAGTTACACCCAATTCTCAAAAATACCTAATTTACAAAATTAGGGTTTATCCAAAAAAAATCCCAAAACAGTGAATTTAGGGTTTTGATTTCACCTAATTTGATGGGTCAAATCTTACCCACAACGTCGACCCAGTCTTCCTCTGACTTCACTGCTTCATTCCCACACCTCAATTTCTTCTTTAGCTTCACCTAATTCATCAATCTCTAACCTAGGGTTTCAGGGATAGGAAAGGTGCGAGATTGATGAAGTAGGCGGCTAGAAAGATGGGGGAAATGATGGGTTTCGCTTTTAGGGTGGAGTAGAGTGGTTTGGTGGTGTCAGGGAATGGTGGTGATGATGGAGAAGGTGGTGACAGTGGAGTAGTTGCAGAGGGAGTGGGAGGAAGAAGATGGTTTCGATGGAAAGAAGGAGGGGAGTGTTTGGCGATGGGTATAGGTGTAGGTTGTTACAGTGTGAAGCGGGTGTAGCCAATTCGATGTCCAGCGAAGCTGAGCCGTGGGATGCGGAAATGATAGATAAATCTAACGGCTACAAGTGAAGAGGCTGGTATCGACCGTCGGATGCGTGATACAACGAAACTGACGGTTCAAGATGGAGTTAGGTGCTGTAGTGTTAGACAGGAGCTTCAGACTTTGATGTACTGGCGATGCTGCGACCATAGGATGCTGAGATGATCCAATCTGACGGCTAGAAAAGGAAACGGGTATGGATATATGAAATGGATTTGGGTGAGGGTTTTGGGCCTTGGGTATGCCAAGCCCATATCTTCTTTAAGAACAATTCTTCCTCTTCAAGCCCACTTCTAGCCTTTTGGTCTTGTGCACAACATTCTTCGCGGCTTCCTTGTGTAATTCCTCCCGTCTTTTCACCGCTTTTCTGCTCTTTTTCGCTCCGCTATTCATCCAAACTTTATTTATTACCTAAAAATGCAAAATTAGTTAATAAAAATATTTATTCTTGAAAACAATGAAAATACAGAATATGGGTTAAAATGAAGAATTAATGCACAAAAGATGAGTTAAATGCCAAGAAAAATATATAAAAATATGCACTTTTTAGCACTCATCAAATACCCCCAAACCTGAATTTTACTTGTCCTCAAGTAAAACAAAACTAAGGAAATTCTACCTATACCACTGTCGCTGGTCTCTCGAATGCATTTAGCGTATGCACTAAGCCTTTTAAACCACTAAGTGTCCCTAGTGGACGATTGAAGTCTCGTGAAGGTTTGCTTAGAACGTACCTACAAAGTTCTAGGTCAAAATATAAGCTCAGATTCCATCAAATGTGACATGTGCAAGTCAGTTTAAGCTCACAGCAAAATGGAGATGTCAATTTAGCTATCAAAGGCACAATCCTAGCACTGATAACAAATAAAGACATGTGATAAGAGTGTAAAGTGTATCTACACATGTGTAAAGAAAGATCGGATGTTATGACTACTAATCACCAAGAGATAGTTTCTAAGGCTAAGAAACGAGGTCGAAATCTAGCTAGCTGTCCGGACTTTACGAGAATTGTGAATGAGTTGGAGGTATTTCACAATTACTCGCGTTGTACATCAATGGCTCGCACCCTTCCTTGCTTATTACAATGAAACAACAAAATGACTCTTTACATGACTCTTATTTACATTGACCACTCTCTTTTATTTTTGGAACAAGAGAGGATGGAATTGAAAAATACTTGATTTTTTTGTATTTTTCTGATATTTTTTTCTGAATATATACATCGTTTTTTTTTTTTTTTTTTTTTTTTTTTTTTTTTTTTTTTTTTTGAAAAGGAAACACTTTTGATACATAAGCAAAAAGAAATAAAAAATTACAAGACATTTTGCAAGAGGTAGCCCTTTTTGATGCACCCAGTTAAATTCGATGGTTGTCTTTCTTAATGTAACCTCCACCTTCTATCCCAACCAACCAAAGAACAAGCTATTCAAGTTTCGTTAAGTATTCTAAAGTGATTGGCAACTAAAACTTCCGATAGAACACCTCAAGGATGAGGCTATACATGTATTGGTAGATCGTGCGCGTGCAAATTTCTTATCACTATGTGAATTGTGCTAGAATCAGGGTGCCTAAATATCTAGACTAAGACTCCTAATAATTACATATTTGCACAAGAGTCAACATTTCAAGGTAAATGAGCTCCATTTTTTTTATGATTTTTTGAATTAATTTATTTATTTAATTTTTTTTTTTTTAATTTTTTTGGAATTTTTAAATTTTTTCAAAAAGAGTTCAAAAAGAAGGAGTTCTTGTTTTCAATTATGGCATGTGATCGTGGTATCTACTCTATACCCCCAAACCTAAACTAAACATTGTCCTCAATGTTTCAAAAGATGTAAAGAATTATAATACAACATATGGAGAGGATTATGCTGAGTAGAGAAAAAGGAAAGAGAATACCCGATTTCGGCGAAAGCAAAATTAGAACTCCATTATTCAAGGCAAAAATCCAACATTTTTTTAGCCGAGATCATATTGGATTAGCACTATATATACAAAAGAAACAAAAGATTTAACTAAGAAACTATCTACAAGAAAATTTGGTATTTAATGGGATTGGACTTTTGGGAAAAATTTGGTTTTGTCGGGAGACATTTGGTTTTGATGCGAAAAAGAAAAATTTTGGTTTTTAGGGAAACATTTGGAAAACTTTGGTTTTTATGGGAGAAAAACATTTGGTTTTTAATGGGATAAGGAGACCAAGCCCACTGTTGGGTTTTGCGAAGCCCAGCTACGTTTTTAAAAAAACAGGCCCACTGCTGGCGAGTAAAGCTCACTGTTGGTTTTTGGAATTTTGAAATTTTGGCCCACTTGAACTTTGGTTCAGGCCCACAGTTCAGAAACAAGCCCAGGTAACAATTTGAAATTTGGGCTCTTAAATAGCCAAAGGTCGAGGCCCAACTGGGCTTTTGAAAACGTTTTCTGTTTTTGGGTCAAGCCCACAGTGTAAATGTTTTGTTTTCAAATGGATGTTAAGCCCACAGTCCCAGAAATTTAGTTGGGCTTTGGCTAGCTACTAACTTAAATATGAGGCCCAACTGGGCTTTCAAAAGTTCAGTTTTCTTTAATTTAAACAACAGGCCCAAATCAATCTAAAACCATGCCCACAAGAAATTAAACAAACAATCCCACAAGAAATTAATTACAAACCCAACAGAAAAATGGAAAAAATTATTACAAGCCCACAAATTGAAATTGGAAGCCCACAGGTTGGGTTCTCTTAATGGGTTTAGGCTTACTTGCTTAAGCACAGCCCAACTGCTCAGTTTGGTTGCAAAAGCCCAGTTGGGCTTTGGATCATCCTAAGCTTTGGCTTCAATACTCAAGGCCCAGTTGGGCTTGGCTTATGAATGGCAGCAGCACCACTTCAGGCCTAGCAGCAGGAGCAGATCAGCAGCAGCAGCAACAGCACAACAGCAGGCTTTGCAGGTTCACAGGGCCACGGCAGAGCAACAGGTGCAGAAGGCAGCAGCAGTTAGCAGCAACAGGAAGCAACATGGGCCACAGCATCTCAGCAGCAGTCTTGGCCTGGCACAAGCAGGAGCACCACAGCAGCACAAGCACAGCAGCTCAGCAGGAGAGCATGAGTACAGCAAGCACAGGAGCAGCAGCAGCTCCACAACAAAAGCAGCAGGATAGGAAGGTACCTGCTGGCTCAAAGCAGAAAGTGAGTAAAGATGCAAGCTATGATGCAGGAATGTAAGTGAACAATATGCAAATGAGTATGCAATGCAGGGAAAGATGCAAATGCAATGAACTATGATGCAAATATGAAGATGAAAGTGAATGCAACAAAACAGCAAAGAACAAATCAACACACAACGCCAAGTCCCCGGCAACGGCGCCAAAAACTTGGTTGGCATTTAAAGATGTGAAAATAAGACAATAAATGGATGCCTACAGTGATACCTGCAAGTGCACAGGGTCAGTTGTAGCTTGTGTGCAAGAACAAGGTCATTCCACAGGGACTTGGGAGTGTGCAATGAAGTTACACTATGCTGATAATTGATGCAAAACTAAATGCAAGGTCACAAGGCTGCAGTGACAGTGAAACAGAGATGGTAAAACATCTAACCAAGGCTATGAGCCAAGGGCAGGGAAGGCAGTGCACTGATTTCAGTGCACAGCAAGATGTGAAGTGCAAAAGCTAAATAAAACAGCAAGGAAAACTCAACTGAGCAATAAGAATAACAGAATTAGAGTTTCAAGTGACTGTAAAAACAAATTGTGGGCTAATCTACGGCTTTGAATCCACCCTTGTGACCGAGCCAAATAATGTAGTTCTAGGTTGAATCCCTAATGGAACTAAGTGACAGTTAAGGCCAACTTAAGATCCTAAGCATACAAAAAGGGAATAGCAAGATAATCAGCTTGCTCAACTGATGTGCTCCTAGTATTGACTGTCTTTTGACAGTACAATCAATCACAAGCACTAGTGAGCACTGATTTCTCCCATTGCTCAATCAATTCAGTGAACTAAGGCTTCTAACCTAACATTCCACTACCTAACAGTCCACTAAAGCTTCATCTGAGCCTCAGCTAGTGAGACTTAGCTCATGACTAACATGCTAACACAAACATACATCATACAAGATAATTGAAACATGAATTCAAATATTGAACATAAACAGAGCATTGAACTACAACCCTTGAGACACTGGCTATTCCAGTGCTCTTGGGTGACACACTGGCTAGTCCAGGCATACCCCCTTTCACACACATCACAATTCTATTTATAGTTACACCCAATTCTCAAAAATACCTAATTTACAAAATTAGGGTTTATCCAAAAAAAATCCCAAAACAGTGAATTTAGGGTTTCGATTTCACCTAATTTGATGGGTCAAATCTTACCCACAACGTCGACCCAGTCTTCCTCTGACTTCACTGCTTCATTCCCACACCTCAATTTCTTCTTTAGCTTCACCTAATTCATCAATCTCTAACCTAGGGTTTCAGGGATAGGAAAGGTGCGAGATTGATGAAGTAGGCGGCTAGAAAGATGGGGGAAAGGATGGGTTTCGCTTTTAGGGTGGAGTAGAGTGGTTTGGTGGTGTCAGGGAATGGTGGTGATGATGGAGAAGGTGGTGACAGTGGAGTAGTTGCAGAGGGAGTGGGAGGAAGAAGATGGTTTCGATGGGAAGAAGGAGGGGAGTGTTTGGCGATGGGTATAGGTGTAGGTTGTTACAGTGTGAAGCGGGTGTAGCCAATTCGATGTCCAGCGAAGCTGAGCCGTGGGATGCGGAAATGATAGATAAATCTAACGGCTACAAGTGAAGAGGCTGGTATCGACCGTCGGATGCGTGATACAACGAAACTGACGGTTCAAGATGGAGTTAGGTGCTGTAGTGTTAGACAGGAGCTTTATACTTTGATGTACTGGCGATGCTGCGACCATAGGATGCTGAGATGATCCAATCTGACGGCTAGAAAAGGAAACGGGTATGGATATATGAAATGGATTTGGGTGAGGGTTTTGGGCCTTGGGTATGCCAAGCCCATATCTTCTTTAAGAACAATTCTTCCTCTTCAAGCCCACTTCTAGCCTTTTGGTCTTGTGCACAACATTCTTCGCGGCTTCCTTGTGTAATTCCTCCCGGATTTTCACCGCTTTTCTGCTCTTTTCCGCTCCGCTATTCATCCAAACTTTATTTATTACCTAAAAATGCAAAATTAGTTAATAAAAATATTTATTCTTGAAAACATTGAAACTACAGAATATGGGTTAAAATGGAGAATTAATGCACAAAAGATGAGTTAAATGCCAAGAAAAATATATAAAAATATGCACTTTTTAGCACTCATCAGTGAGTATCTAATTCCTATTGGAGATTTCTGTGAAGAACATGGCATAATACATGAAACTACATCCCCTTATTCACCTCAATCCAATGGTGTAGATGAACGTAAGAACCGTACCCTTAAGGATATGATGAATTCCATATTGATTAGTTCAGGATTACCTTCGAATTTTTGTGGGGAGGCTATCCTCTCAGCCAATTACATCCTGAACAGAGTACCCTTTAAAGGATCAGATAAAACTCCATATGAGTTACGGAAAGGTAAACAACCATCTTATGATTACTTCAAAGTGTGGGGGTGCCTGGCAAAGGTGGCCATCCCTCCTCCTAAGACAAATAAGATATGACCCAAAACCGTTGATTGTGTTTTTATAGGGTATCCTGAGAATTCTAGTGCTCATAGGTTTATGGTTGTGAGTTCTGAAATTTCTGACATAGGGTTGAATACTATCATGGAGTCTAGGGATGATGAGTTCTTTGAGAATGTTTTTCCTATGAAACGTGATTCTCGAAAGAGATGTTTAGATGATCCCCTAGAATTTTCATCATCCAGTCAGTCATTACCTTTAGAGGAAGATGAACCAGAAATAGAACCTAGAAGAGGTAAAAAGTTTAAAACTAAGAAAACCTATCCTGGTTGCATTACATACCTAGCCGAGTCTGATCCTCAGACTTATAAAGAAGCCATGACTTGTCCTGAAGCTCCGTGGTAGAAAGAAGCTTCAATTAGTGAAATGGATTCCGTTCGAGAAAACGATACTTTTGAACTTGTAGATTTACCTCCAAGGTCTAAGGCCATAGGTTGTAAATGGATTTTCAAGAGAAAACGTAATATAAATGGAACTATTGAAAAATACAAGGCTAGGTTGGTAGTGAAAGGCTATAAACAGATAGAAGTTATAGACTTCTTTGATACATATTCACCAGTAAGTAGAATTAGCTCCATTAGGATGTTAATTGCTATAGCTTCTGTCCATAACCTACAGATACATCAAATGGATGTAAAGACAGTGTTTTTGAATGGTGAATTAGATGAAGAAATTTATATGGAACAACCCGAAGGCTTTGTAGTTAAAGGTTGTGAGAAGAAGGTTTTTAAACTGAAGCAATATTTGTATGGATTGAAACAAGCACCTAAACAGTGGCATGACAAGTTTGATCATGTGATGATTTCTAGTGGTTTTAGAATTAATGAATCTGATAAGTGTGTTTATACTAAACTTGTCAAGGATGCATGTGTGGTTTTATGCTTGTATGTTGATGATATGCTTATACTAGGTACAAACATGGATGTTATTAGTACCACTAAGAAAATTTTGAATGAGAACTTTGACATGAAAGACTTAGGCCCCGATGATGTCATATTAGGGATGAAGATTAGAAAAACTTCTAATGGATATAGTCTGAGTCAGTCTCATTATGTTGAATCCATACTTAAGAAATATAATCAGTTTGACTGTAAACCTGTTTGCACTCAATATGATTCTTCTTGCAAACTCATGAAGAATAAGGGTGTAGGTGTTAACCAACTTGAATACTCGAGAGTCATAGGAAGTCTGATGTATTTGATGAATTGTACGAGACCAGACATTGCTTATGCTGTGAGTAGGTTAAGCAGGTATAATTGTAATCCAGGGCAGAACCATTGGGATGCACTTAATAGAGTGATAAAGTACTTGAAGTACACAATGACCTTTTGTTTGAATTACGAAGGGTATCCGGACGTCCTTAAGGGATTTTGTGATGCGAACTGGATAGCAGACTCAGAGGAGTCTAAGTCTACGAGTGGATATGTATTCACTCTACCAGGTGCGTATGTATCTTGGAAGAGTTCCAAACAGACATGTATACCTCGCTCAACTATGGAGTCGGAGTTTATTGCATTAGATAAAGCAGGAGAGGAGGCCGAATGTCTAAGAAACTTTTTAGAAGATATTCCTCTTTGGCATAAGCCTGTGCCAGCTATATCTATACATTGTGACAGCAAATCTGCAATAGGTAGATCTAAGAATAGCTTCTACAATGGAAAGTCTATACATATGCGTATAAGACATGATTCTTTGAAATTACTAATCTCCACAGGCGTTATTTCCATAGATTGGACAAGGTCCAAGGAGAATATCGCAGACCCTTTGACGAAAGGTTTGCGCAAGGAGATAGTTAGTAAAGCATCGAAGGGGATGGGGCTTAGGATCAAATAATTAAACTTGCCATGAAGGATACTCAAACCTGCTGACTGGAGATTCCAATAACAAGGTTTCGAATGAGACAACTAATTTATGGTGGGTAAAGGTAAACACTATCAGAGAATTTCATTCTCTGTCCCTTCCCTATGGTGTTGATGTGATAATGTGACTGCATGTGGAGGATCACTTTTAATTAAGTCTTAATGAGTTCTATAGTTTCAATTTAAGATTGAAGTGGGGTGTAGCAGTAAACACTCTTGATAGAACTCACCTATCTGAATGAGGAAGTGGGTCGCTTCCAATGAGAATGGATCCGATTCTCTAAAGCATTTTGAGAAACAGGATATGTCGAGGGCCAAAATGGACAAAACGACAAACTTAGCAACACTTGGAGGATATCATGCATGGATGTTATTAGAATTACACCAAACGCTAGCAGTTCAAGACATAGTTCACTGTCTAGCTAGTAGTTCCGGTAACTTCTCTCAAAGCAAGGTTCAAGACCTCATGGACACCTTTGCCTAAATGGTATTTTCCGTACTCTGATTTTTCGTTTTTTACCAAGATTTTATTCATGTGGGGGATTGTTGGAGAAAATGAGTTATTTAATAAATGATTTTTTGGTTTGGTGTGGTTTGATCTCATGACCTAAGGGTCTAAGGATACTCACTCATTTTTGAGTGAATGAAATGGAACTTTTAGTCCCACATTGTGGAAAACTAAAGAGGTGCTCCACTATATTACCATGTTCTCATGAATATGTAGTAAAACAATGTGGGTGGAGCGGGTAGGGCGAAAAATACATGTTTCGACCCATGCCCATGCGCGTGTACCAAGCACCAAGTCCGTATCTACTTGAAATTATTTTTTGCAAGTTTTTAACTTGATAAATAATTTATTTAAGAGTTTTATCTATGGAAAAAATTCATTTTTTGTGTTTAATTGTTTTACAAGAAACAAAACTCGTTTTATAAGAAAAAACCTAAACCTAACTTGATTTGCAAGTTAATTTTCCTATAAATACAACTCGAAAATCTCTTTTCAAAACACACAAGCAGCGACCATCTCTAGGTCTACTTTTCTTCATCTTCTTGTTTTTATTTTCGTGCGGCGTTTTACTTCCATCCCCGTTGCTGAGTTTAAGAGTGGGTAACTTGTATTGTGCCAATACAAGTTATATCGGGCAGTCTTATCCTGGACACATCTTCGCACGCTGGGGTTTAGCATTACTTTAGAGTATACCCGCGAACTAATGTGTTAAGGACAGCTTGTTGAACCTGTGATTCTTCCTTCATCAATTTGTTCGTGGTAGAGTTGTTTGATACGGTTCTTTATATTTATTGTTTGATACATCTGACGTTTCTTTTATTGTTGCAAGACTCCAACAATCTTAACACATTAATATTCCTTGTAACAATGGGAAAGAACGACGTTGAAAGACCAGAGAAGTTTAATGGAAAGGATTTCAAGAGATGGCAATCCAAGATGTTGTTTTATCTAATACATCATGAACTGGATTATGTACTTGTTCCACATGATGAATTGATGAATGCTGAAGCTTTAACTGAGAAGGTGATCGAGTATAACAAGCGGTGTAATTTTCTGGCGAAAAATCATACTAGAATGGTTTGAAAGATACGATGTATGATTTATACAATGCTAAAGAAAATTTAGTGCTTATGATTTGTGGACTGCGTTAGAAGCAAAGTATCAAGCGGAGACTACAGGGAGCAAGAAATTTCTGGTGGCGAAGTTTATGGAATTCAAGATGACGAATGATAAGCCTGTTGTTGATAAATTCCTCGAATTTCAACAGATTATTAATGAAATTCTTGCTGAAGGTATGGTCATTGATGAAACGTTTCAAGTATCTGCGGTAATTGAGAAGTTACCAAGTTCCTGGTCTGAGTACAAGAAAAAGCTAAGACATGAAACTGGCGATATCAACATGGTTGAATTAGGGAAGAAGATTCAAGTGGAAGATTTGATGTGCTCCAAAGATAAGAACATGTATTCTGCAAGGGACATGAGTAATAAAGCTCATATGACTGAACATAGATCTTCCAAAGCTGGAAAAGGTGAGAGTAACAATCATAACTCTAAGCGTGGTCCTCCCAAGAAAGTTATGTTTCAAAAACCAGAGTCTAGCATTACTAAAATTAAGGGTGCTTGTTATGCGTGTGGAGTTACTGGCCATATGGCCGTTCACTGTATACATCGTACGAACAAGAAGGATAATGTTAACTTGGTTGAAAAGAACAAGGATGAGTTTTCTGCTGTAGTGTCTGAAGTTAATTTGGTGACCAATGTGATGGACTGGTGGGTAGACTCTGGAGCTACCAAGCATGTTTGTGGGAATAGAGACCTGTTCACCTCCTACCAGAGGGTAGGGGAAGGCGAGAAACTCTATATGGGCAATTCATCTGCATCAGAGATTGCAGGAAAAGGAAAGGTCGGTCTGAAGCTCACATCTGGCAGGACTCTCACATTGAATGGAGTTCTTCATGTTCCAGACATCTGCAAAAAACTTGTTTCTTGTTCTGTTTTAGATGATAAGGGTTTTAAAGTTTCAATTGAGTCTTGATAAAAAACTTATAGTAACTAAGGGAAATGATTATGTGGGTAAGGGTTATAAGACTGGGGGTCTTTACAAACTTAATGTAACCTGTCCTGAAGTGAAATTGAATGATTCTTCTGCTTACATGTGTGTGTCATCGAATGTTTGGCATGGTAGACTTGGTCATGTAAATTACAAATCAATGCATAAACTGGCTAGCGTAGGCTGCATACCCAGATTCACTTTATATAAAAGTCATAAGTGTGAGATTTGCGTAGAATCTAAGCATGCTAAGAAATCATTCAGGAAGAATGTCCAGAGAAACACTAAACCCTTAGAATTGATTCATTCAGACGTAGTTGACATGAAGTCAGTTCAAACTAGAGGTGGTAAGAAATGGTTTGTCACTTTTATAGATGATTGTACGAGGTACTGTCAGGTTTATTTTCTTAGAGGGAAGGACGATGCCTTAGAAGCCTTTAAGATATATAAACGTGAAGTTGAAAACCAATTGAATGCTACCATTAAAACTTTTAGGTCTGACCGTGGTGGTGAGTATCTAATTCCTATTGGAGATTTCTGTGAAGAACATGGCATAATACATGAAACTACAGCCCCTTATTCACCTCAATCCAATGGTGTAGCTGAACGTAAGAACCGTACCCTTAAGGATATGATGAATTACATGTTGATTAGTTCAGGATTACCTTCGAATTTTTGGGGGGAGGCTATCCTCTCAGCCAATTACATCCTGAACAGCGTACCCTTTAAAGGATCAGATAAAACTCCATATGAGTTACGGAAAGGTAAACAACCATCTTATGATTACTTCAAAGTGTGGGGGTTCCTGGCAAAGGTGGCCATCCCTCCTCCTAAGACAAATAAGATAGGACCCAAAACCGTTGATTGTGTTTTTATAGGGTATCCTGAGCATTCTAGTGCTCATAGGTTTATGGTTGTGAGTTCTGAAATTTCTGACATAGGGTTGAATACTATCATGGAGTCTAGGGATGGTGAGTTCTTTGAGAATGTTTTTCCTATGAAACGTGATTCTCGAAAGAGATATTTAGATGATCCCCTAGAATTTCCATCATCCAGTCAGTCATTACCTTTAGAGGAAGATGCACCAAAAATAGAACCTAGAAGAGGTAAAAAGTTTAAAATTAAGAAAACCTATCCTGGTTGCATTACATACCTAGCCGAGTCTGATCCTCAGACTTATAAAGAAGCCATGACTTGTCCTGAAGCTCCGTGGTGGAAAGAAGCTTCAATTAGTGAAATGGATTCCGTTCGAGAAAACGGTACTTTTGAACTTGTAGATTTACCTCCAGGGTCTAAGGCCATAGGTTGTAAATGGATTTTCAAGAGAAAACGTAATATAAATGGAACTATTGAAAAATACAAGGCTAGGTTGGTAGCGAAAGGCTATAAACAGATAGAAGGTATAGACTTCTTTGATACATATTCACCAGTAAGTAGAATTAGCTCCATTAGGATGTTAATTTCTATAGCTTCTGTCCATAACCTACAGATACATCAAATGGATGTAAAGACAGTGTTTTTGAATGGTGAATTAGATGAAGAAATTATATGGAACAACCCGAAGGCTTTGTAGTTAAAGGTTGTGAGAAGAAGGTTTGTAAACTGAAGAAATCTTTGTATGGATTGAAACAAGCACCTAAACAGTGGCATGAGAAGTTTGATCATGTGATGATTTCTAGTGGTTTTAGAATTAATGAATCTGATAAGTGTGTTTATACTAAAGTTGTCAAGGATTGTATGCTTGTATGTTGATGATATGCTTATACTAAGTACAAACATGGATGTTATTAGTACCACTAAGAAAATGTTGAATGAGAACTTTGACAGGAAAGAGTTAGGCCCCGCTGATGTCATATTAGGTATGAAGATTAGAAAAACTTCTAATGGCTAAAGTCTGAGTCAGTCTCATTATGTTGAATCCATACTTAAGAAATATAATCAGTTTGACTGTAAACCTGTTTGCACTCCATATGATTCTTCTTGCAAACTCATGAAGAATAAGGGTGCAGGTGTTAACCAACTTGAATACTCGAGAGTCATAGGAAGTCTGATGTATTTGATGAATTGTACGAGACCAGACATTGCTTATGCTGTGAGTAGGTTAAGCAGGTATACTTGTAATCCTGTGCAGAAACATTGGGATCTACTTAATAGAGTGATAAAGTACTTGAAGTACACAATGACCTTTTGTTTGAATTACGAAGGGTATCCGGCCGTCCTTGAGGGATTTCACGATGCGAACTGGATAGAAGACTCGGAGGATTCTAAGTCTACGAGTGGATATGTATTCACTCTAGCAGGTGCGTCTGTATCTTGGAAGAGTTCCAAACAGACATGTATAGCTCGCTCAACTATGGAGTCGGAGTTTATTGCGTTAGATAAAGCAGGAGAGGAGGCCGAATGGCTAAGAAACTTTTTCGAATATATTCCTCCCTGGCATAAGCCTGTGCCAGCTATATCTATACATTGTGACAGCAAATCTACAATAGGTAGAGCTAAGAATAGCTTCTACAATGGAAAGTCTATACATATGCGTATAAGACATGATTCTTTGAAATTACTAATCCCCACAGGCGTTATTTCCATAGATTGGACAAGGTCCAAGGAGAATATCGCGGACCCTTTGACGAAAGGTTTGCCCAAGGAGATAGTTAGTAAAGCATCAAAGGGGATGGGCTTCGGCTCAAATAATTAAACTTGCCATGAAGGATACTCAACCTTGCTGACTGGAGATTCCAATAACAAGGTTTCGAATGAGACAACTAATTTATGGTGGGTAAAGGTAGACACTATCAGAGAATTTCATTCTCTGTCCCTTCCCTATGGTGTTGATGTGATAGTGTGACTGCATGTGGAGGATGAATTTTAATTAAGTCTTAATGAGTTCTATAGTTTCAATTTAAGATTGAAGTGGGGTGTAGCAGTAAACACTCTTGATAGAACTCACCTATCTGAATGAGGAAGTGGGTCGCTTCCAATGAGAATGGAGCCGATTCTCTAAAGCATTTTGAGAAACATGATATGTCCAGGGCCAAAATGGACAAAACGGAAAACTTACCAACACTTGGAGGATATCATGCATGGATGTTATTAGAATTACACCAAACGCTAGCAGTTCAAGACATAGTTCACTGTCTAGCTAGTAGTTCCGGTAACTTCTCTCAAAGCAAGGTTCAAGACCTCATGGACACCTTTGCCTAAATGGTATTTTCCGTACTCTGATTTTTCGTTTTTTACCGATATTTTATTCATGTGGGGGATTGTTGGAGAAAATGAGTTATTTAATAAATGATTTTTTGGTTTGGTGTGGTTTGATGTCATGACCTAAGGGTCTAAGGATACTCACTCATTTTTGAGTGAATGAAATGGAACTTTTAGTCCCACATTGTGGAAAACTAAAGAGGTGCTCCACTATATTACCATGTTCTCATGGATATGTAGTAAAACAATGTGGGTGGAGCAGGTAGGGAGAAAAATACATGTTTCGACCCATGCCCATGCGCGTGTACCAAGCACCAAGTCCGTATCTACTTGAAATTATTTTTTGCAAGTTTTTAACTTGATAAATGATTTATTTAAGAGTTTTATCTATGGAAAAAATTCATTTTTTGTGTTTAATTGTTTTACAAGAAACAAAACTCGTTTTAAAAGAAAAAACCTAAACCTAACTTGATTTGCAAGTTAATTTTCCTATAAATACAACTCGAAAATCTCTTTTTAAAACACACAAGCAGCGACCATCTCTAGGTCTACTTTTCTTCATCTTCTTGCTTTTATTTTCGTGCGGCGTTTTACTTCCATCCCCGTTGCTGAGTTTAAGAGTGGGTAACTTGTATTGTGCTAATACAAGTTATATCGGGCAGTCTTATCCTGGACACATCTTCGCACGCTGGGATTTAGCATTACTTTAGAGTATACCCGCGAACTAATGTGTTAAGGACAGCTTGTTGAACCTTTAATTCTGCCCTCATCAATTTGTTCGTGGTAAAGTTGTTTGATACGGTTCTTTATATTTATTGTTTGATACATCTGACGTTTCTTCTATTGTTGCAAGACTCCAACATTTCTTATATGAAAGTCCCTTGCACTTGGATATATTGGCATTTGGTGCTAGATGTCAGCTAATGGAGCTAAGAAAATTTAGTGGGCGACATGGCAAAGCTCCCTACCACTCGTCACTTCCAAGACTAGTTTCGTGCAGCAACAACATTGGGTTCGATTCAGTTTGGGGATTGGCGCGAACTGGATATGAAGACTTCTTCCATCATCAACTCTTGCATATCCAGATGATTAAAAAGGGTTATATCAGTTAAAACTCCAGTGTCTCAGGCGTAAATGGAGAATGATTGGCAGCAACAAGACATGGTGTTGTGGCTTGATGGAAGTTCGAGCTTGGCAGCTGAGACGAAGAATTGAGATGCTGGTGTTTGGCCTGACATGAAAGATCAATGGACGGACTGAAAATGATTGAATCAGTTGCAGTTGCAGGCATTGGTGATTGCATCGACAGAATTGTGGGGTTTTCTGATGCTTTAACTTCGAGTTCTCGAGATAGTGAACGCAGATGGTGGCTGTATATGTAAAGCTTCCAATGTTCAAGGAAATGACAGTGAGAGATTTCATGCAATCTGATTATGAGTGATAAAAAAGTGAAAAACTGCCTTGGTTTTGTATGGCGTTGTGTAATCGAATGCAATGGGTGTGGCTGAGTTGAAAACGTTAACAGCCGAAGGTAGTTCTGTATCCAGAAATGATGGAGACTTCTTCCAACAACAGCGAGTGAAATGATTGAGTAGCTGTTGGAAGTGCTTGCTGAGATGTGGTGGTGATTAATGGTGTCAATAAGATTTCAGTCGAAAGAGGGGTTTGTTGTTGTGTTCGAGTTGTTGCCGCTGCATGCCATCGGTTCAGTGTCTGCACGAAGGGGTTCGATTTATGAATGCATCGTTTTGCTCTACAATCTACAGTGGATGACTTAAAATGATTGGATGGTGATGATGTTCGAAGGAGATGAACTCGTGCTTGATGCTGAAAAGAGCATGAGAGCATCGATGATAGAAAGCTCGTGTTTAAGCTTGGCAGTGAACGAAACAAAGAAGAAGGAAAGTCAGCTTCCATTGTGGGATCGGTCGGTGATGGACTCTGTGATGCAGGCGAAGTTAAGCTCGAGTTGGTTTACAAAACAGAGAGGAGTAGACGGGAGTTGGACGGGCAAGGAATAAACACTGGTAATATGGCATGAGTTCGAGAAGGGTCTATGTTTGAATTGGGCCTTGGGCATCTTTTGCTCGGTCCAGATTAAATTCGTCAAAGAATACCTATATACTGAGACGACCAGAGAGGAAGAGAAAAAAAGGCTGCGGCTGCAGCACCGACGACAACAGGAAACTACGACTAGGGTTTGCAGTTGGTGTTCTCCATTTTCATTCTGATTAGCGATTGATTCGATTATCCTTGATATATTTATGGCTTTTGAGAAAACCATGTCTTGCTAGTTTTCTCGTTTGTAACTAGGGTTTTCATGGTTGAAACTACATGGGTATTAGGCTACATTGAATTGTTTATCTAGCAGTAGACCATTGTGATTTGATTAGATTAATTTTTGAGTAATTGTTTATCGATTGATTGCAAAACAAGTTGTCGCTTCACCGATTTTAAGAACCTTTATGCATAATTGATATTCTTACAAATATGTTTGGTCTCACTATTTGATAGTCCATACTTGGGTTAAATTCTTTGATGGGTTATGCTTAAAATAGTCAAATAATATTTGTGAACTAATATTTAGTTTCGTATAATTTTCTCGCTGATGCAATTTGATGGTGTATGCTTGCATTTATTCTTTTGATGCACCATGCTTAGGATATACCAGTGATATTTGCGATTCTATGCTTATAATAGGTGAAGTCAATAGAAAAGAGGATAAACATACATTCATAATTATGTTTCATTTCTGAAATTGAACATAAGTAGTAGTGGATACCATAGAACCCTGGTTACCGACTCTCACATTCTTGGTTACGTCTTTATTATTTATTATTTCATTTTGTTTTGAATTTCTGAAAACTCTCAATAACATTATTTTGTTGATTACTTAGTTTTTGGTATTAGTTGGTAGAGTATTTCACACTCCTCATGGGAACGACCTGTACTTGCCATTGTCTACTAGTTAGACACTGTACACTGTGCACTTGCAGTATATTTACTATAGGTTTTCCAACCTATCAAGTTTTTGGCGCCGGTGCCGGGGAGTGGTTGCAAAATACTCCCTTATTGATATCGATTTTTTTTTGTACATAATTATTTTTATTCTTATTTTTGTATATAGTTTATTTTTGTTTTTCTTTAGTTCCTTTTTATACAGTTTGTTTGACTCTTTTAGGTACCTTAGTCTGAGGTGCGGCGATTGGAATTGATAACAGGCTTAAAAGTAAGTACTTGATATTCTCGCAAAGCTTTTGCAAGGTGAGTTATTGAGTAAATTTTACTTTATATTATGGTTTCCAGTAAGTTGGCTTCTTTTATAGCCTTTTGGAATCTTACCAACATAGCCGAGAAATAGGAGTCATCTAATAGTTCACATGAGGAGTATGCTGATGCACCTTCTTATTGTCAGGAACCTGTTAGAGACGAGTATGTAAATAATGATTGGAATTATTCTCATAGGTATGATCATTCGAGACCTTGTGAAGGTTATGATCATTCGAGACCTTGTGAAGGTTATGATCATTATCAACCTTACCCAGGTTATGAGTCACATTACGCGGATTCCCATTATTATTCACACACACATGAGTCACCGTATGAAAGCGATAATCGATTGTAGGGTGAACTATCTCCGTCTCTCGTTTCTAGCCTGGAACAGTTGACCAAACAAACTGAATTATTTGCGATTGCAACTACTGAGAGTTGTGCTCAAACTTATAGAATGATTGCTGAACTTATGAAACCAGTAGAGGATCGTCGCATGATGATTTAAGTTCTGTCTTTTCTCATATTGATGACACTAATAATGATACCGTTGTAGATGATGAATCAGTATGCTTTGAGGATGATGATGGAATTGACACTGATAGTGATTTTAGAAATAATAATACCAGTATACCATATTAATCTATTGTATTTTATCCAACTCATGATCATATTACTGATTATTTGCCTATTCAAAAGGACGAGAGTTGTGTTAGAGATGCAATTTATTCTGATAATGATGATTTAGAAGAATCTGTATTTACAGAAGATACTATTGTTGAGTCTAACGACTTAGAGACAGTAGACGTTCATAATGAAATACCTTCTAGTCATTTGAATAACGAGATTCCTATAAGTCACTTAGTTGCAGATAATAATGAGGCGATTATTCATGATATTGTTGCTCCATTAAGCTCTTGTTTTGCTGACCCATCTTGTGATTTTCTGATTGCTGATGTGGATATGGAGGCAATTGGTACTGGTCAGGTAACTACTGATTTTGAACCAATATCAGTTTGTTTAGCCCACTTTGCAGATTCTGATGATCCTATGATTATTGACATTGTCAATGCATTGTGCCCTCCGATAGTTAATCAAGGTAACTCAACAACGGAAGTTATTTTCGCAGACTTAGAACCAGATTTAGGAGTTACTGATTTTGATTCTGTAAATTTTGACATTGTCAATCCATTGCTTTTTATGATTTCTAGTGAGGATATTGTGTCGATGGATGTTATTTCAGCTGATTTAGAACCCGATCTTGATACTACACTCCAAACAGAAACTAATATACATTCTATGTTTGTTTTCCATGTGAATGATTTACTTATCTCGACTAAGGACTGTTTTGTATTGAGAATGGATTTACACATCTTCTTGATGTTTATAGTGTTTGCAGGTTCATATTTGCAGCTGACTTGATTTGTTGGATTGATCCCCAACTTTTCAGACTTTATATATATGCTTTGTTGCTTACTTTTTTGTGCAACCTCACCTTGTTTGAGGTTCTTTATGTGCAAACATGGATACAAAGATTATGCTTCATGGGAGTCAACCCATCAGATTTGTTTTCTTTCCTCTATCTTTTATTTGTTTGCTTGAATTTCCCATCTTAATTTTTACGTTGGATGACTCAATTACATTGAGGACAATGTGATGTTTAAGTGTGGGGGAGTGGAATTTTCGTTAGTTTTTTTTTCTAAATAATAAAAAAAAATGCATATTATGACCAGTTGTGTAGCGGGTCTAAAAAAAAGAGATGATCAGCTGTGTAGCGGGTCTGTATAATATTTGTCATGACCAGCTGTGTAGCGGGTCTTTTGTAGGGTATTTTCTATGACCAGCTATGTAGCGGGTCTTGGGTATGGTATTTCGAATTTTCATTTTATGACCAGCTGTGTAGCGGGTCTAATTCACTGTTATGATATGACCAGCTATGGGGGTCAATTTTCTGTTTTGCTCGAGGACTAGCAAAATATAAGTGTGGGGGTCTTGATAAGCACGTAAATGGTATATTTTATACTCATATTTATATTAGTTAGGACTCGATGTTTTGGCTAATAACACTATTTCAGTGTTTTTGTAGAAAGTATAAGTGAACTCGATCACCGGAGAAATAACTAACTAAATTGGAGTTTTAAGAGCATCTACGACAAAAAGCCCCATTTGCGCTCACCGCACAAAAAGAGACGTGTTTATTATTTGCTTGTGTTTGGCGAGACCACCAGAGCTACTGCCTCACGGGCCAGACGATAGAAAGATTTCTTATATGAAAGTCCCTTGCACTTGGATATATTGCGCATTTGCTGCTAGATGTCAGCTAATGGAGCTAAGAAAATTTAGTGGGCGATGTGGACACACGAACTACGCGGGGTCCGAATGCCCACAATCAATTGTTGAAGTCTAAAGAGATTACGATGATGATACCCTGATGTGGGTTCATTGGCTCAAAACCCGCGGGTTTATCATGGCCTCCTCCAACTTCCCCATGCGTAGCGATTATGCATGGGGTACAAATATAAAGGAAAACATATATCAGTAAATGCATGCGGAACTAAATGAATGTAAAGTTCTGAAATGTAAATAAGACCAAGGTTTACGTGGTTCAGCACTAAGGCCTACATCCACGGGGTTTGTTGTTCTGCTATATTATTCACGGTTACACGAATAGTTGAATGACTTGGGGTTTACATATTTCTCTCCACTATGGGATTCCTTACCTTTGCTACTCTCTCTCTCTCTCTCTCTTTTTCTCCTCTCCTTTTTCGTGGAGATTGGGTATTTATAAGGTAGGAATGTGGGACCCATCTCTGATGACCGTTGGAACCTTATCTTCTAGTGTCTTGTGTCCATCACGCAGAGGTCTGCGTTTCCCCCTCGATCCCGCGGAGGCATCTTCGCTCGTTCCATAGGTCGGTTGACACGTGCACTGCTCAGAGTGTTTAATGCGGGTAGTTGAGGGGTTTGCTCGTGTCAGACAAGTGTCTTCTGCCCCTGTCAGTCCGTGTCAGCTGACTTTCTCCCCACCGTTGATCTTAGCTCCTCTTCTGGGGATGGGATAAAGCAACTCCTAGGGGTTTATTTGGTGCTTCGCGACGCATCGTGTTTTGATGTCTTGGCTTGCATGCTTTCCACGTACCTTTCTGTATACACGTGTCCGATAGTGAGATATATGTGTACACAATTTGCCCCTTTTCTTCAGGCTTAACTGACTAATAGGTGCCTTGAAGAAAAACTATCGCCGCACATTCTTCTCACTCCTAATAACTTCTCCTAGATACTTGGGCACGTCTTTTATTCGTGCATTAATTGCTTATGTAACGGGCACGTTTTCCTATTTCTCCCTTAATTTCCTCTTTTCTTTCGGGTATTTTAAGGATAGAGAGGAAATTTAATTTCATTCTTCCTAAACACTCTCTCGGTTCATTCTTCCTTTAAGTTTCCTACCTGCCTTCATTAAACCTGTGACCTTAAATTCTTTGTCAGTCTTCATTGCACCTGTGATCTTCACTTCTGTCAGTCTTCATTGCACCTGTGATCTTCACTTCTGTCAGTCTTTATTGCACCTGGGATCTTCCCCTGTTCGTTTCTTCTACTTGCTGTTTTTGCCGGTGAGTTTTTCCTGATTTCACTGTGAATTTTTTGTTTCTTGCCGTGTTGAATTGATTTCTTCCCCTGCTATTGTTTTTCCTTGTTTGTGATGAAGAACTCTTTCTGATGCTTGCATACTAGTTTGCCCCTGTTCTTCATCTTAAATTAAGGCAGCCATTACTTCGAGGGTGGAGTATTGAGATTGTATCCTAATTTTAGGGTTGGTATGTTGTCGTGGTTGTATTGCTATGAATGTGTAACCTGTTCTTGATTTTATTCTTTCCGCATCCATGTCTGACCGTCCGCGGCCTACCTATGAGACTCCTGATTCTAGGTTGTCGAGATCTCCTCAGCGTCGAGAGTCTCAGGATGATGTTCGTCGGAGTCGAGTGTCTTCCGGAGCGAGAGCCTCGTCTTCTCGGGAAGAGATTCCTTCGATAATTCCGTCTGGCTCACGGAGAGTCTTTAATCACTCAATGGTGCGTCCTCGTGAAGAGACTCGGAGTACGCAGGCTCCTCCCCGCGCTGTTGCTTTTGAGGTTCCTCCTTTACGTTCGTTAGTGCCCGAGCCTCATCCACGGTCTTCTCCAACTTTGAAGGGGAAGAATACAAAGGGCGTAGCCCCTGCGGCTGGATCTTCAAAGAATCCCCCCGTGAAGAGAAAAGCGTCTGAAGCGTTTGTTAGCCCATCCGGCCCCGCCGAGGAGGAAGAGGCTGCTCCCTTGATACGCAGTGTTTCTGTTAGCAGGAGAAAAGTAACCTTCAAGCATATCGATCTTGAAATATTCAAGGAGAAGCATGATCTCCAAGCCTTCGGGGTTCGGTTTTATGCCCCTGAGGATGATATCTCGTATGAGCTGATCTCTAAGTACGAATTCGATGAATTTCACTTGTTAACGACGGTTGGGGCCTTCGAGGCTGGTCTGATGCTGCCGTTGTACAAATAGGGTGATTCCTTCTACTACGACGTGCTCGCTAGTCGTGAGGGTTCTTCCACACATACTCATAGCCGTTCCGTATCCCAATTATCGGGGAATTATCTCCGCGCCCTGAAGGAATGCTATCTGCGGAGTAAGGGGGAAACGTCGATGACCTGCTACGTCCCCAATCCCTTGGAGAAGGAATGGTACACTCCTGAGAATTTTAATAACTCCTTCGGTGATTACGTCAATAGCAGGAATCGCAAACCGTGGAGTGTCAGCCTTCGGAATCTTCCTGCTCCTCGAGGCGAGATTCGTCTGTTAAATGAGGTCAGCGATGCCAAGTTGAAGTATGTTCCTGGCACGGAGGCGTCCAACCGTCGGAAACTCTTCCCCGCGCGAGAAAGGATCAAACGTGATCATGACTACGAGTGGCACACCACTGTCATTGAGATAGTAGGTCCGTGGGCTTACGGTTGGATTCCCGGTTCCCGCGGATGGCGGCCAACCGAGAATAGTAAGCCGCGCGAATCTCCTCCCGCTCGCTATGGAGATTTCTGCCCCTGGCGTCTGAACTTTGCGGGCATGAATTTTCCTTATGCCCTGGATGTCGTAGAGGGAGACGAGGAGGATGGTTCTGGTGCTATACTCCCATCGAAGAATATCTCAGCTGCTCAGGTACGCAGATTGTAGTTGTGTTTCGTTTTTATAACTTCCATCGGAC
This sequence comes from Papaver somniferum, assembly GCF_003573695.1. NCBI lineage: Eukaryota > Viridiplantae > Streptophyta > Magnoliopsida > Ranunculales > Papaveraceae > Papaver > Papaver somniferum. The sequence goes on from NW_020634374.1 coordinate 3,264,985, forward strand.
GGGAAGAGTAATTCCTTTGTGGTGTCGGTTTCAGGTATCGAAGAAGACAAAGATTAGGCCGAAGCAGTCTTCTACTATGGTGGTGGGTGAGGTTGAGGCCCAAGAAGAAGTTACTAGTCCTGTGAACGAAGAGTTCGCCGAGGACGAGATTACAGATGGGGAGGAACGTACTGGTACCTCCCCTATCAATGCCGAAGAAGAGGTCTTCGCTGGTCCCGCCGGTAAGGGTGTAGTGGCGGATGATGTTGTCATCGAGGATGTTTCCGTCCCTGCTGGTGATGTCATGGATACCCTCCCCACTTCTCAAGAATTTTCTTTCGATCGGATGTATTCCACGGGGGAGTTCTTTGACGAAGCCCTCGATTTTCCCGAGGACTTCTCTTTACTTTCCCCTAATGACGATTGGGATGTTCTTGGTGGTGATGGTAATGGTGATGCTGCTGTAGAATGTGTTGGTGCGGAGGAGCCTTCTGTGCATGTAGGCGCGGGAGAACATGCCAACGTTCAGGCTGAGGGGGTCGAGTCGGTCAAAGGAAAATCTGTTGTGGACGCGCCCGCCGATAGTCTTCCCCAGTCGCCGATGTCTGAGGGTGAGGATGCCATCATGAGTTGGTTCAAGGAGAAGAATCTTCTGTTTGTCTCTCATCCTGCTCCTGTGGTTGTTGGGGAAAAGGAATCAACCGCGTATACCCGCCGTATGATGGAGATGTCTTCGAAGGCGCAGGTGTCTGAAGCCTGGGGAACAAGGTTGACCGTTCCCGAAGCTACCCTCGTGCCGGAGCCTCCTACTTCTGTTGCCGATATGATGGCTATTGCCGACGGGTATCAATATGGCTTCCCGCAACAGCGTGTGCTGGAGGTAAATTTTCGTACATTCTTGTTCGTGAGAATAGGACGCTTCGGTTGAATAATGTTTTGTGATTTTGATGTGTAGATGATGAGGAGCGAGCATTGCAATCACGTGCTATATCAGTTCTTTAAAGCAAAATCTCTGAAGCTCGAGGCTAAGCTTCGTCATCGGGAAAAGGAATTATCTGCGGCGGAGGTGGAAATAGAAGAGCTGAAGAAAAGCCTCAAGGAGAAAGAGAGACTGGGTGAAGCAGAGGCTGATCTTCGTTCAGAACTTATTGCAGTGCGTGCTGAGTTAGAGCAAACTCGTAGCTAAGTTTCCACTTTCACAGGTTTGGTTCTTTTTCCTTCGCCGTTTGTCATTCTTTTCTCTTAGTTGTTCTGTCTGAGTCTCCCCACCCTATGTCCAGTGGGTGGCATCCCTGAGCTGGTATGGCTTCGAAACGAAAGAGCTCGGCAAAAATCTCGTATTAGAGATTTGGTTGAGAAGATTAAGAGTGAGGCTAGGAAATGGGATGCTCGGGCTGAAGTATGGCGCGCGCGGCATGTTCAGATGGTCGACATGCAAAATCTGTACAACCATGATCGTGCTTTATTTGATGGCACACTGCTGTGGACCCGTGATAATCTGCGGGAATCCCGCGAGCGCACTTCCTTGTTGGAATCTAGGATTCAGCTATTGGAAGAAGAATTACAGACGGCGCGGTCCATTTCTCTTTCAGGGGTCCAAGATAATATGCTTGGTCTTGCCAGGGAACGAGATGATGCTCGTGCTGAAGTCTATGCTCTCAGCAATGCTCTTTCCGCGTCTCGTGCCGATGTAGCCCGTCTTGCTGAGTCTGAGAGGAATCTTGAAGTGTGCATGTATAGACTCAGCAAAGGGGTCTCAGAGATAAATAAAGAGGTCGATCACCTTCGTCATATGGACTCGATGAAGCAGGTAGAATTAGATGCCTGTCAATTTACTCTCACCAACCTTCAACTAGACTATAAGAAATTATCCGCGGAATATGATCATCTTGATGAAGCGCGAGACGCGGTTGTTAATGAATATGAAGAGGCTTCGGCTTGTGTCGAAGGTATAATCCCAATTCATCGAGTGTGATCTTGTTAGTTTTCTACGCTAACTCCGTGGTGTTGTCTTTTTCAGGGCTCGAGGAACGGCTTTGCGTTACAAATGAAGAACTTGAAAAGGCTCAATCTTCCTTAGCACAGCAAAAGGAACAAACCAATCACTTCAAGAATTTAGCAGCCACCCGCGAGGAGGCCGTTGGTGCTGCTTCCAGAGAAGTGAATCGGCTATCCTCGTTATTATCCCAAGCCCAACAGCGGACAACAGTTATTAAACATAAGGCTCGTTGTCAATTGGCTGAGGAGACGAACAAGATGCTGGAGAGGATAGAGCTTGGCCTAAGGAATGAACATGGTCTCGTGAAGAATTACCCTCGTCGTCCCGTTCCTGCTGCATTGCCCAGCTCCTCGGGCCCCTCTTCTGGTGGGAGCGTCCCATCAAGTCTGAGGAAGAATCCGGATGACGGGACCGGGACCGCCACCTAGGTAGAGATGGCAGCGTTCTGTAGGGTCCGCGGCATAATTGTGCTTTTTGTAACGATGTAAAAGGAATGTTTTTTGATTGTGTATCCTTGGCTTTGGCCGTTCACTTCTTGTAATCACCATTTGTGAAATGAATTCTCTTCTTGATATACCTACAATGTTTTTGTATTTTAAGTTTGTAAAAAATCAAAACAAAATTTAAGTGTTTTTGAGTGCGATACGAAGGGAAGGTACCTTCGTGATCGTCTTGAGACCTGTCACCCCGCTGGCAAATCCTGGGCCAGAGGATTCCCAGACGGTGGGGGCCGGGGCAACGTTCTAGGATATGGGGCGTAAAATATGTACGCGCCCATTCCGTCGACCCGTTGCCTTAAGATTGGTTGGGTATCTCTTTCTGCTGGGTGCCTTCCCCCTGGTCCTACACTTATGGACACTGATGGGGGAGCCCTGAGAGATTGTAGATTTACTTTCCCCAATATTGTAGGTAGATTCCACAGACTTGATAATTTGAAAGCTTATTTAATTGACAAGTTGAGGTCTGCAATTCCTCTTCCAGAGATAGAAACATGTTGGGCGGGGAGGCTCCTTTCTTCTTCTGGTATATTCCCAGCAGATTCAAATCTGCGTTGCTTCTATGGGAAGTATGGTTTGAGCCATTTAGCATTCCAAGGATGCCGGAGGACCTCGCCTTTTAGATTACGAAGGTAGTAAGAACCATTACCCGCAATGTCGTGGATCACAAACGGTCCTCCCCATGTAGGTGCTAACTTTCCCCATTTCTTTTCTTGCTGATATCGTGGGATTGTTCTCAACACATACTGTCCCTCTACAAAATTTCGTAGCTTTACCTTTTTGTTGTACTCCCTTGCTAGTCTTCGTTGATAATTTTCCATCTTTTGCAATGCTACTTCCCTTCTTCCTTCCAAGTCGTCCAACCTTTCTAACATCATATCCGTTGTGAGGTTTTTCTCCCAAGCTTCGGTCTTCGTGGTTGGCATGAGGATTTCTGTAGGTATGACTGCTTCAGCTCCATAAGTAAGAAGAAACGGGGATTCTCCGGTAGCGGACCTTCGTGTTGTCCTGTATGCCCACAAGACATTGTGCAGTTGTTCGCACCATCTTCCCTTATGCTCGTCTAATTGTTTTTTGAGTATAAGGGCGAGGGTCTTGTTGGTAGCTTCCGCTTGTCCGTTGCTTTGAGGGTATAAGGGGGTGGACTTGTTCTTTCTTATTTTGAAGGTGTCGAAGAGCATGTCTATATTTTTTCCCTGTAATTGCTTGCCGTTATCAGACACAATTTCAGCAGGTATACCAAATCTGCAAATGATGTTCTGGAATATGAAAGTGAACACATCCGCGTCTCTGATCCTGGCCAAGGCCTTGGCTTCCACCCATTTACTGAAGTAGTCCGTGGCTACTATCAAAAATCGTCTCTTCCTGGATCCTTCGATGAAAGGCCCGACGATGTCTACTCCCCATTTTGCAAATGGCCACGGGCTATCAACAGAGTTTAGCAATGTTGCCGGCGCGTGGATTTTTTTCGCGAAGCGCTGACATTCTTCGCATCGTCGGGACATCCTCGCAGCATCTTGTATCATGGTCGGCCAGTAATATCCTTGCGTTTTTGCCTTGTCAGCTAGTGATCTCATACCGCTATGATTCCCTACGTCACCATAATGGATATCCCTTAGAATTCGATGCCCTTCTTTTCGGGATAAGCAGCGTAGTAATGGTCCGAGGAAAGATTTCCTATATAGGACCCCGTCCCGAAGATCGTATCTTCCCACTTTGGAGAGCGTCTTTCTAGCTTGCTTCCGATCCGCAGGTAGGCTTCCTTTGTCGAGGAAGGCATGTATTGTCAGCCTCCAGTCATCTTCATTGCTGAAATCTTCGTCTTGATTTGCTTTTGACAAGATTTCTTCATCAAAGTCGTTATGGATGTCTTCTCCTACTTGGTCTTCAATATATTCTTCCATCGTATCTTGATTGGTAGCGAAGGAGAATTGAGATGCAATCGAAGGCTCGTATACCCTTGCTATTTTAATACCTTCGGCATTTTTATCCCTCAACATGGATGATATGTATGCTAGGGCATCCGCATGCCTGAGGTCCCTTCTGCATAAGTGCCGGAACTTAATGTTCGGGATTTGTGAAGCCAATGTTTGGACCAATGCCATGTAAGCTGAAAGGGTGTCATCGTACACATTATATTCGAGCGCGATTTGCCGTATGACCAGCTGCGAATCACTTGTCAGCCTTACATCGGTTACCCCCATCTCTATTATTATACGTAGGGCATGTATGACAGCTTCGTATTCAACAATGTTATTGGTATGCTCTTTGAATTCCAATCTAAGTGCATGTATGATCCTTTCTCCAGTTGGGGTGATGATGACAATACCTATTCCTGCCCCTTCCTTATTTTTAGATCCGTCGACGAAGACTTCCCATTGTCTATGACTCGCAGGTTCGAGGATATCCATTGGATCCCTGATTGCTTCCTCGGCTTCTGGTATTCCCTTGATCTCTTCGTCGTTGTCTAGAGGGAGGTCTGCTAAGAAATCTGCCAGAACTTGGGACTTCTGAGAATGTTGAATTTCATGAATGATGTTGAATTGGTCCAGATGGGTGTTCCATTTGGCTATTCGGCCCACTTTTCCTGTGCTTTTGAGGACTGCTTCCAATGGTGCTCTGCATGGTACCCTGACGAAGTGAGTTAGGAAGTAGGTTCTCAGTTTTTGGGTAGCCCATACCAGTGCGAGGATGAGTTGTTCAATCTTAGTATAATTTCTTTCCGCGGGATTGAGTGTCTTGCTGACGTAATAGATAGGTTGTTCTATCTTTGTATTGGTTTTGACTAATACCGCGCTGACTGCGTCCTCCGTTGCTGCTATGTACAGTGCCAAAACTTCATCAGGGTCAGGTTTCTGCAGGATAGGGATCGAAGCTAGATGTTCTTTGATCTTTTGGAATGCTTCCTCGCAATCGGCGGTCCATTCGAACCTGCTCCCTTTCTTAAGAATATTGAAGAAATGTTTGCACTTGTCCGAAGACCGTGCAATAAATCTGCCCAACGCTGCTATGGACCCATTGAGCTTCTGCACTTCCTTTAGATTCTTTGGTGACGGCATCTCTACTATGGCTTGAATCTTAGCTGGGTCTACCTCGATGCCCCTTCTCGTCACCAGATAACCGAGGAACTTCCCTGAGGTGACACCGAAAGTACATTTCTCCGGATTTACTTTCATGTGATGTTGTCTCATTGCATTGAAAATATTCCTCAGGTCCTGGTGGTGATTTTTACGCAGCTTGCTTTTGACGAGCATGTCGTCCACGTAGACTTCTAGGGTTCCTCCAATCCATGGTTTGAAGATAGCATCGACCATCCTTTGGTATGTTGCCCCTGCGTTTCGGAGCCCGAAAGGCATTCTGGTATAGCAATAAAGGCCATGTGGTGTATAAAATGCTGTGTGTTGCTGATCTTCTTCTGCCAGGGCTACTTGGTTGTAACCAGAGTATCCGTCCATAAACGACAGCTCCTCGTACCCTTCAACTGCTTCAACCAGTTGATCTATGCTCGGCAGGGGATAGCTGTCCTTTGGACACGCCTTGTTGAGATTAGTAAAGTCGATGCATATTCTAACCCCTCCATTTTTCTTAGGAACAATGACCATGTTGGATATCCAGGTAGGATACTTGACTTCCTTGATAAATCCTGCGTCTAGTAGCTTTCGAAGTTCTGTTTCTACCGCCTCATGATATTCTGGAGCCACTTTTCGTATTTTCTGCCTGAACGGGGGTGTGCCCTGTTTGATGCGTAGTTCATGTTGGATTACTTTTGGGTCGATCCCTGGCATATCTCCTAACTTCCAGGCGAACACATCCGCATATTCCTTGAGTAATTTGGTTAAGGAATGTTCTCTCCCTTCGCCCATGATGGTCCCGATTTTGACCCTCTTCGGGTCTTCTTCCGTTCCTATGTTGATTTCCTTAGTGGGTTCCACGGGTGTGATCATAGGCCTTGGGTTTCCGAGGAATGGGGCGCTCTTTAATTGCTATTTGGCGTGTTTCTGCTCTTTGTTGATTGTTGAGGTACTTGTTTCCGAGCCTCGGACATTACCCTCTTTCGTCAAGCCTTTTCCTGTGGTTTCCTTAAGGAATAGTTCTACGGCTTTCTCTTGCGTGGTTTCTTGATTTCTTACTCTTCGGATTTTCCGCTGTTCTTCTTGCTCGTTGTTGATATGATCCTGAGTGGCCTGGCATTCTCGTGTAGCGATTCGATCTCCCTTGATCTCCATAATTCCCTCAGGTGTCGGAAATCTTAGGTACTGGTGGTATGTTGCCGCAACTCCTTTGAGCTTGTGTACCCACTGTCGTCCAATAATGGCGTTGTAGGGGGAAGGGGTATCCACCACACTGAATCGGGTATCCAGTTTCATGGGTCCTGCGTTAACCTGTAACACAATGTCTCCCAAGGGCTTCGTGGCCGCTCCATTGAATCCGTAGATGGTGTGATAAGAGGTCATCAACTGTTCATCATGGAGCTTCATCCGTTTGAATACGTCGTAGAATAGGACATTCACAGAGCTTCCCCCGTCTATGAGGATTTTTTTGAGGTTACATCCCGCTATTGGTAATGTCAGGACCAAGGGATCGTTATGGTCTTCCATATCTTCTTCGATATCCTCGGCATCGAAGATGACAGGTAATTCCATCCATTTTTCATGTTCATCTACTGTTATCCCATCGACCTTATATAACTCGCAGCGATCTTCGAATTGCTTCCGTAACCTTTTTCCAATCTGTGATGTGAGCGAGGGTCCTGTGGCTTCGGAACACGAGATGGTGTTGATTGTTCGGTTTTCTTCCGGAAGTTGGACTGGCTTGGTTCGTTTGGATCTGTCCTCGGTAACCTCCTTCTGTATGTAATGTTTGAGCTCACCCGCATCAATTAATTTTTGAATCATTATTTTAAGGTTCTTGCATTTTTCGGTCTGGTGTCCGTTGAAACAGTGATACTCACAGTAATCTTTAGACTTTTCGGATCTTGGGGGGCTGCTTTCCCTTAGACCATGGCCATTCTAAGTTTTCCCTCCCTTTGATCTCCCGCAGGATACGAGCATAGCTAGCGTTGAGTTTCGTGTAAACTTGGTCTTCGAATTTTTGGTCGCCTGTTCTTCGTTCATCCCTCCGTTCCTTTCTATCTTCGTGAGGTCTCTCATCTGAGGAACCCCTTTTGGCCCCATTGGTTTGTTCTGCTGAATTGGTGCGGTGAGACCTCTGCGGATATGCCCTCGGGTTTTCCCGTTGAATTTCTTCAAGTCGAGCGTGCTTCTCGATAATTATTCGGAGATCGCCTTCTGTCTTGGGCACGCTCCCGTGAATTTCAACAAATAGGGGACTCATTCGGTCCAAGCCCCACTTATAGCAATTGATGCTTACCACTGGGTCCACGCTTCCTATGGCTTGGCAGATCCTATGCCATCTGTTTGTGTATTCTCTCGTGGTTTCCTTGTAGCCGATTGCTAGTGAAAAAAGCTTATCCATCCCAGTGTTTACAGTCTTGTTGTACATGTATGTTCTTAAGAATTTCTCTGCCAGTTGGTCGTATGAGTGTATGGAATTTGGTGGCAGATTATCAAACCATGATAACGCCGATCCCTTCAAACTTGACGGGAAGTATCTACAGAGTACGGCGTCGTTCTGTCCCCATCTTGCTAGGACGCGGTTGTAGTACCGAACATGTGCAGCAGGGTCGCTGGACTCATCATAGCATTCGAACGTCGGGACAGGGCCTTTCAGGGGAATAGGGGTGTTGGCCAAGCGATGCGTCAGGGGCGTGGAGTTAGCTTCTCTCATAACCTCTTCTAACCTTCCCCCTCCTTGTTTATTTTTCAATTGCCTGATCTCTGCCATCATCTCATCTCGCAGTTCCTCCATTGCGCGTTGGTGTTCTAAATTCTTCAGATCATTTCCGTTTGATTCTCCATCGTCATAATCCGGGTTGGATACGCTATGTCTCCTTTTCGCGTCTTCATTGGTTGCTAGGACGACTCTGCAGTCTTGGTTTGGCTCTGGTGCTTTGGAGCTTGCTTCATCAAGTTGTTGGTTGGTCTTTGTGCTTAGAGCAATCCGCTCCTTTAAGTCTTGATTTTCTCTGGCCAAAAGTGCTACAGCTTCTGCGTAAACCTGTTGGTTCCTTCTCAGTTCCTCGAGCTCAGCCATTAGTTGGTGCGATTGGTTGGACCCCTGATTGGGAGTCCCCGCACGTGCCGCTACAGCCGTGGCGCCGCCCTCCTCCATGGTCTGTACTAAAGGTGGCAGGGGTTCAACTTCTGTTGCGGGTATTTCCAAATTGGAGTGAGCGCCCCTCTGTGGTGCCCGAGCCGCCGGTATGGTTTGATTCTGGTTATTTGTTAGCGGCATTCCAAAGGTTAGCAGATGCGCGGGTTGGAATGTTCTGGATTCATCCACCCTCTCCCTTGGTTGGTTAAGTTGACTCATGGCGAAGGTATTGCTAGCCTCCGCAGCCTTCGGGACTACCGCGGCTTCCCCGTATTTTATCGTTGCTGCTCTGAGAGCCGCCATTGCAACAGAATTAGCGTTCATGGGTGAAGTGATTTCAGTGGTATCCTGCCTTCGATTGGTCATTTTAGTTTTATCTCCTTTCTGCTTGCTTCGGGTGATGATCGGGGTTGTCCGGGGTGTTTCCTTTGACAAAGCTTTGGATTTTCCCGCTTCCTGCGTCTTCTCCATCACGTGCCTTTTTGTTGACGAAATCTAGCGTAAACTCGCCTTCTTTACTCACAACACGTTCTCTGCATAAATTTATTCAAACAGAAACGGGAATGTCCGCGTGAAGCGGGTTAGTTGTCGAAATACCATTTTTCAAAAGCGGGTTACAAATATAAAGAGAAAAACTATAACCCATGCTTTTTACAGGCGATCTTTAGTATATAAAGAGAAAATTGTAAATCCGACGGATTAGGACAATAACCCATGCTTGGAACACTGACTCTTATCGAAGGCAAAAGGTGTGTTTTTGAATATAATACTGTTGACGAATGATCTATACAGTCAGAGCTGATAAAATCGGAGCGATCGTATGCCAGATTAGAATGAAATCACAGGACAAGATAAATCTTTTACCAGGACGAAGTCCCTGTTTCTAGCGCCAAATTGTGGACACACGAACTACGCGGGGTCCGAATGCCCACAATCAATTGTTGAAGTCTAAAGAGATTACGATGATGATACCCTGATGTGGGTTCATTGGCTCAAAACCCGCGGGTTTATCATGGCCTCCTCCAACTTCCCCATGCGTAGCGATTATGCATGGGGTACAAATATAAAGGAAAACATATATCAGTAAATGCATGCGGAACTAAATGAATGTAAAGTGCTGAAATGTAAATAAGACCAAGGTTTACGTGGTTCAGCACTAAGGCCTACATCCACGGGGTTTGTTGTTCTGCTATATTATTCACGGTTACACGAATAGTTGAATGACTTGGGGTTTACATATTTCTCTCCACTATGGGATTCCTTACCTTTGCTACTCTCTCTCTCTCTCTCTCTTTTTCTCCTCTCCTTTTTCGTGGAGATTGGGTATTTATAAGGTAGGAATGTGGGACCCATCTCTGATGACCGTTGGAACCTTATCTTCTAGTGTCTTGTGTCCATCACGCAGAGGTCTGCGTTTCCCCCTCGATCCCGCGGAGGCATCTTCGCTCGTTCCATAGGTCGGTTGACACGTGCACTGCTCAGAGTGTTTAATGCGGGTAGTTGAGGGGTTTGCTCGTGTCAGACAAGTGTCTTCTGCCCCTGTCAGTCCGTGTCAGCTGACTTTCTCCCCACCGTTGATCTTAGCTCCTCTTCTGGGGATGGGATAAAGCAACTCCTAGGGGTTTATTTGGTGCTTCGCGACGCATCGTGTTTTGATGTCTTGGCTTGCATGCTTTCCACGTACCTTTCTGTATACACGTGTCCGATAGTGAGATATATGTGTACACAGGCGACATGGCAAAGCTCCCTACCACTCGTCACTTCCAAGACTAGTTTCGTGCAGCAACAACATTGGGTTCGATTTAGTTTGGGGATTGGCGTGAACTGGATATGAAGACTTCTTCCATCATCAGCTCTTGCATATCCAGATGATTAAAAAGGGTTATATCAGCTAAAACTGCAGTGTCTCAGGCGTAAATGGAGAATGATTGGCAGCAACAAGACATGGTGCTGTGGCTTGATGGAAGTTCGAGCTGGGCAGCTGAGACGAAGAATTGAGATGCTGGTGTTTGGCCTGACATGAAAGATCAATGGACGGACTGAAAATGATTGAATCAGTTGCAGTTGCAGGCAGTGGTGATTGCATCGACAGAATTGTGGGGTTTTCTGATGCTTTAACTTCGAGTTCTCGAGAGAGTGAACGCTGATGGTGGTTGTATATGTAAAGCTTCCAAGGTTCAAGGAAATGAAAGTGAGAGCTTCCATGCAATCTGATTATGAGTGATAAAAAAGTGAAGAAGTGCCTTGGTTTTGTATGGCGCTGTGTAATCGAATGCAATGGGTGTGGCTGAGTTGAAAACGTTAACAGCCGATGGTAGTTCTGTATCCAAAAATGATGGAGACTTCTTCCAACAACATCGAGTGAAATGATTGAGTATCTGTTGGAAGTGCTTGCTGAGATGTGGTGGTGATTAATGGCGTCACTAAGATTTTAGTCGAAAGAGGGGTTTGGTGCTGTGTTCGAGTTGTTGCCGCTGCATGCCATCGGTTCAGTGTCGGCACGAAGGGGTTCGATTTATGAATGCGTGGTTTTGCTCTACAATCTACAGTGGATGACTAAAAATGATTGGATGGTGATGATGTTCGAAGGAGATGAACTCGTGCTTGATGCTGAAAAGAGCATGAGAGCATCGATGATAGAAAGCTCGTGTTTAAGCTTGGCAGTGAACGAAACAGAGAAGAAGGAAAGTCATCTTCCATTGTGGGATCGGTTGGTAATGGGCTCTGTGATGCAGGCGAAGTTAAGCTCGAGTTGGTTTACGAAACAGAGAGGAGTAGAAGGGAGTTGGACGGGCAAGGAATAAACACTGGTAATATGGCCTGAGTTCGAAAGGGTCTATGTTTGAATTGGTCCTTGGGCATGTTTTGCTCGGTCCAGATTAAATTCGTCACAGAATACCTATATACTGAGACGACCAGAGAGGAAGAAAAAAAAAGGCTGCGGCTGCAGTGCGGACGACAACAGAAAACTACGACTAGGGTTTGCAGTTGGTGTTCTCCATTTTCATTATGATTAGCGATTGATTCGATTATCTTTGATATATTTATGGCTTTTGTGAAAACCATGTCTTGCTAGTTTTCTCGTTTGTAACTAGGGTTTTCATGGTTGAAACTACATGGGTATTAGGCTACATTGAATTGTTTATCTAGCAGTAGACCATTGTAATTTGATTAGATCAATTTTTGAGTAATTGTTTATCGGTTGATTGCAAAACAAGTTGTGGCTTCACCGATTTTAAGAACCTTTATGCATAATTGATATTCTTACAAATATGTTTGGTCTCATTATTTGATAGTCCATACTTGGGTTAAATTCTTTGATGGGTTATGCTTAAAATAGTCAAATAATATTTGTGAACTAATATTTAGTTTTGTATAATTTTCTCGCTGATGCAATTTGATGGTGTATGCTTGCATTTATTCTTTTGATGCACCATGCTTAGGGTATACCAGTGATATTTGCGATTCTATGCTTATAATAGGTGACGTCAATAGAACAGAGGATAAACATATATTCATAATTATGTTTCATTTCTGAAATTGAACATAAGTAGTAGTGGATACCATAGAACCCTGGTTACCGACTCTCACATTCTTGGTTACGTCTTTATTATTTATTATTTCATTTTGTTTTGAATTTCTGAAAACTCTCAATAACATTATTTTGTTGATTACTTAGTTTTTGGTATTAGTTGGTAGAGTATTTCACACTCCTCGTGGGAACGACCTGTACTTGCCATTGTCTACTAGTTAGACACTGTACACTGTGCACTTGCAGTATATTTACTATAGGTTTTCCAACCTATCAAGTTTTTGGCGCCGGTGCCGGGGAGTGGTTGCAAAATACTCCCTTATTGATATCGATTTTTTTTTGTACATAATTATTTTTATTCTTATTTTTGTATATAGTTTATTTTTGTTTTTCTTTAGTTCCTTTTTATACAGTTTGTTTGACTCTTTTAGGTACCTTAGTCTGAGGTGCGGCGATTGGAATTGATAACAGGCTTAAAAGTAAGTACTTGATATTCTCGTAAAGCTTTTGCAAGGTGAGTTATTGAGTAAATTTTACTTTATATTATGGTTTCCAGTGAGTTGGCTTCTTTTATAGCCTTTTGGAATCTTACCAACATAGCCGAGAAATAGGAGTCATCTAATAGTTCACATGAGGAGTATGCTTATGCACCTTCTTATTGTCAGGAACCTGTTAGAGACGAGTATGTAAATAATGATTGGAATTATTCTCATAGGTATGATCATTCCAGACCTTGTGAAGGTTATGATCATTATCAACCTTACCCAGGTTATGAGTCACATTATGCGGATTCCAATTATTATTCACACACACATGAATCACCGTATGAAAGCGATAATCGATTGTAGGGTGAACTATCTCCGTCTCTCGTTTCTAGCCTGGAACAGTTGACCAAACAAACTGAATTATTTGCGATTGCAACTACTGAGAGTTGTGCTCAAACTGATAGAATGATTGCTGAACTTATGAAACCAGTAGAGGATCGTCGCATGATGATTTAAGTTCTGTCTTTTCTCATATTGATGACACTAATAATGAAATCGTTGTAGATGATGAATCAGTATGCTTTGAGGATGATGATGGAATTGACACTGATAGTGATTTTAGAAATAATAATAACAGTATACCATATGAATCTATTGTATTTTATCCAACTCATGATCATATTACTGATTATTTTCCTATTCAAAAGGACGAGAGTTGTGTTAGAGATGCAATTTATTCTGATAATGATGATTTAGAAGAATCTGTATTTACAGAAGATACTATTGTTGAGTCTAACGACTTAGAGACAGTAGACGTTCATAATGAGATACCTTCTAGTCATTTGAATAACGAGATTCCTATAAGTCACTTAGTTGCA
>NW_020634374.1:3278577-3278868 GCF_003573695.1 Papaver somniferum
GATGGTGATGATGTTCGAAGGAGATGAACTCGTGCTTGATGCTGAAAAGAGCATGAGAGCATCGATGATAGAAAGCTCGTGTTTAAGCTTGGCAGTGAACGAAACAGAGAAGAAGGAAAGTCATCTTCCATTGTGGGATCGGTTGGTAATGGGCTCTGTGATGCAGGCGAAGTTAAGCTCGAGTTGGTTTACGAAACAGAGAGGAGTAGAAGGGAGTTGGACGGGCAAGGAATAAACACTGGTAATATGGCCTGAGTTCGAAAGGGTCTATGTTTGAATTGGTCCTTGGGC
>NW_020634374.1:6578878-6710268 GCF_003573695.1 Papaver somniferum
GTTGGCTGACCTGTGCAACTCCAAATTGAGTGATTCTTTGCTCATGTGATAAATCAGTCTCTTAGCTTCGAAAAATTGGGGTCAAGCACCGAATTCCGACGTCGTATGAGGTTCCTACAGCTTCCAGAGCATACAACATGCAAGCAGCGATTCTTAGACGGAATTCATAACCTCTACAGTCGATCAATGTCCACCAGCTCCTTCCGCTAAATCCTTCATCAAGGTACCTCCAACTTCGACCACCTAGGTATTTACATCAATTTTATACCTGGGTCCTCTATCTACGTCTCGCCAGAAGAAGGGAAAATAAAAGGGGAAGACTTGACAAAATACCTGACGGTCTACTGGTCAAGACGATCGATTTCACAATCCAAAACCAATCAAGAAATCAGAATAAAACCTCACATCTCTCAGAAGTCCAAGGTTCAAGATATCATGGAAAGAAAACTAAAGAAAGTCAGCAAAATAAGATTTCTGCTTTTCTGCATCCTCCAAGATTTGCAAAGCAGCTTTCTCTGCCTCCACCTTCTTGGTCAGCTCAACAACTTCATTCATCTTCTTCAACACGGCATCACTGGTGGTGAAAGGAGTGTCACCTTTCACTTGTATCCTGATAGCATCAATCTTTTGACGAAGCCACTTCGTATTGAAGCCAAGTTCTTCAGCTTTCTTCAAGTTGTACTCCCAATTAAAGAGTACATCCCGGGTGACAATATTTCCAGCTGCGATACGGATATCATTTATAACACGCAAGATGGATTCTACTTGCCTCGTCAAGAAATAACTATGCTCCGGATCCTTGGAGTATCCCACCAAATAGAGGAGTAAAAGCAGTCCCTGCGTTGGTATACTCATGCACTATTATCCGGTTCTCAGTCGTTGGAGCAACGTCAGCAATCATAGGAACAACTTCGGTTGGAGAAGCTTCTTCCATTCTCGATTCGGGATCCACCATCTCACGCAAAATTGGAGTTTCAGTCACCTCCATGACATCAACAACAAGCATTCCATGACCTTGAGGTACAGGGGTGGAGGTCTCATTATCAACGACTCCATGGTTTCTCAAGTCATCATTGTTGGATCCATTATTCCCAACTTCAGCATTTGGCACCTAATATGAAGATTACATGGGATTAGAATGATTCAAGCGTGGAAACCCAACATAACCATAAAATTCAGAATGTAAGTGAACTAACATCATATAATTTCCTTATTATTCACCCAAGATATGCGCAAATAGTGTAGAAGTCATGAAACACGTTTTCAAACAAGCTCCGCTGAAGAGATTTTACACTTCCCTGTATTCAACGGCGAACTGGGAGCAATTGGTAAGAAATTTAAGGTTGTATAATATACCATTCTCTTTGTATGGATGTTTTCTACAACATATCAAAATTTCATAGCAATCGGATGAACTAGCTAACAGATGTGGCCAGAACATCGGACAACATGCAATCTGGAAAATTTCTGAAGGTCTCCTGGAAGTTCACTATTTCGCCTTTTTCAGGCCCTAAACATGCTCAAACTTCAAAGAGCTTATTTTTTAAATCTTGGAAATTTCTTTGGCTTGAAGATACATATGCAAACCGAGAAAACATGACTTCGGACAAGGATTCTACAGCGTTTCTAGTAAAATCTGAAGTCTGAAATTTTCTGGTGACGTATTTCGGCAAAGTTATCCATAAATTCACATGGATTTTCATTCATTCACGAATCAGCGATATCATACTTCTTTGAAGAAATTACAGGAGATATACTTACTAAGGGAGTCTCTAAATCATTTGAATCCTCGACAATGCCAGAATCTCCGTTGACAACACCGCTATCTGTATTCGGTTCGGGATTTCGGGAATTCTCCATATTCCCATGTCCCAAAGAAGAGTGTGATTCATCAACATGCTTCTTATCTATAATGGTTTCTTCCTGGATTCATCAACAAAATTATTATTATTTCATTCAAGGAGATGCCGCGATCACCTGCACGAAAGAGATATTTACATAGACTTCTTCATCAGTACTGCATTCCTGAATTGTTCGCATGGGAACAAGTTGAAGACCGTCAATCGATGGAGAAAAGGTCTGAAAAGAAATAAAAAAACCTTGGTCTCGTGATCCTAATTGCACGGGCAGGAAAAAGTCATGACACAAGGAGCGCTAACAACTCACCAAATAAACGGCTGGGGACTGCACGTCATTTGCTAACATCTTGTAGTCCTTACTTCTGGGTGCTCCGCCCCGAAGACTTTATACCATTTCCGAGGAGTCTACATTGATCTGAAACCTCACTACACGATCATCCGGTGGTATAGTTGATGAAATAACCAGGAGTACAACTCAATACGAAGGATCTCTCACCATCATTCAGAGGTCCCAGAAGTACCATTTCTTGAAGTTGCACCCGCGGAGATGTCATCCCTGGAAACATCGTCTTTGAAAGTGTCATCATGGGAGTCAGTCATTCTTGCAAATTGGTTGTGACAAATGCGTAACATTCAGTCCATCATTCAAAGCGCAGGATTCAACAAAACAACGAATCATGGAATAAAGATTCTCACATCAGCGTCTACAAAAATGGTAACTTTCAACTCTTACCTGTTTACAATTACACTAACAGTACATGAGTTAATACTTCAAATCTTGCTCGTTCCTTCAAACCTGCTAAGACGAGCAAAATTCTGACATGATTTTCATAAAACCGTGAACAACCCACGTAAATTTTACAATGTGAACATTCACTGGTTCTCAAAATATGGACAAACATCCATTCTACGATTCTGAAAACTCACATATAGACATTATTTTACCATGTATAATGGTCTACATTCAGTAGTTTTTCAAAATCAAAACATGATTTTACAAACTATATAAATATTTAACGTGAAACTCACGTAAATTTGGAAAATATATCTATATATTTTTGCTCCCTCGCATGAGCATCTTTCTCTGAAGCAAGAGTATATTCACAAAGATTTATGAAAGCTCGAGATAAATTTTTTTCATGAAAGCTCGAGATAAAATTTTTTCATGAAAGCTCATAAACAAAATTTTATTACTTACAGACGGACGTCTATTTAAAAAAAAAAAAACTTTTCTCTCGTACGAGCATCTACCTTTGAAACGAGAGTTTATTCCACTTTGAGAAATCCCACATATTTATAAAATAAAATTTTATTTTTCGTGAAAGCTCATAGACAAAAATTTTATCATTAGACTCAGGTCTATTTTGTTGTTTCTTAAACTAACGAACGAACGAGCATCTGTGCTAAAACGGATTCCTTTCTTGAGCCCGGCCCGCGAATCCTAAACGACCAAGGTTCCATCACCAAATCAGCGGTGCTACCCCTTTATGCTCATCAAACGACACTCCAATCATGACATTGAAGCCTTCATCAAGTCGTGGTTTGCTCATGCTCTCTAAATCCGGTAACGTCTCAACTTACGACTAAGTTCAATTGCTGGTATTGTTATTTATGGACGGAAAATCACCATTTAATGCTGACTGAAAAACACATTTTTCCTCAGTAAGAAGGGGACTTAATGTAGATGGTGGATTTTCGACAAGGGCTAAAATCGTAAACTCATAATTATACGAAGCTCTGATCCAGCAATCATACGTGAGTATTGAGACATGGGTCTCTCATCGAATTCTCAACGGAGAGTACTTTCTCTCGGAGTACATGTAGATATGTAGTCTCACGACTGGACAACGGCATATCTCATGAATAATGAACACTTTCAGTGATTATTTCTATATAGTATCACGAGATGGACGACTCCTAGACACCTTGCTCTGCTAGTATAGAGCGATAACATCTTCAGGAACAAACAACGAGTTTACCCTGACTATATAAAGGATATGACTTACCGGCAAGCTCATATCGGGATAATTAATGCTCTTAGACAGCTTGATCTTTTAATAGAGCCACAAAGTTAATTATTCCTAATTAAGATTAATTTTGCCGTGACATTCACTACTGAATTCCCAGAATAATCTATTATTGCTCCTATTCCATGGTCGAATCCACTCCCATGGAATGGGAATAACAATTGCTCATATTCCATGGTCGAATCCACGACTGGTCCCATGGAATGGCAATAAACAATTGTTCTGATTCTATGATCGAATCCACGGCTTGATCTCATAGAATAGCAATAACTATATTATCTCATTACTCCGATTTCCTGATCGAATCCACAACTGGTCTCATAAATGGTAATAGATAAATCTTAATTACTCTGATTCTATGGTCGAATCTACGATCCCATGGAATGGTAATGCTCACTTTATTATTCTGAATTCGTAGTCGAATCCTCAGCTGATCCTATGAATTAATAATAAACATCTTATTACTCAGTTTTGTGAATTATTCTCCATTGAATTCCACAATTAGTAATAAATAATCAACAACCGGGCATCTGAGCTACCTCTAAGTAAGTCCCGATTCAAATGGTGAAAGTGTATTCAACGACGATACACTAACAGTCACCACACGAACGAGTATTTCAAAATAAAACAAAACGATGAACCTATGCAAAATAGGGAAGAAAATAATAAATAATTAAAAATATTGACCAGGGTGTTGGGAGCACGGACACACGACCGACCGACCGTGTCGTGGTCAATCCCACGCCAGTTTTATATTTTTAATGCATTTTTATTATTTTCCATGATTTGATGAAAATTCTCTCATTTTATCAAATCTCCTTCGTCTCGAGGAAACTCCTCGGTTTCATGGTATTTTCATAAATTCGTAAAAAATAATATAAAATTAAGGAAATAAGTGTGGGGCGTGACCGTTGGCCAACCGGCCATGCCTTGGTCCCAGCCGGCCCCACACCTCACGGTTCCTCATTATTTTATTATTATTATTATTTCTCTAATTTCATGAAAAAACTCCTTGATTTCATGGTATTTTGCACAAATCATCAAATAATAAATAAAATTATGAAAACTTGTGGGACCGGGCCACTAGAAGACCGGCCATTCCCTATCCGGTCCCACATGCCCCTTATTTTATTATTTTATTTTATTTTTCCTTGAATTCATCAAATTCCTTGATTTCATGGTATTTCTCTCAAAATTAGGAAAAATTCCCTCAAATCATGAAAAATACTTGAAAAATATTAAAAATTATGAAAACTCATGGGACTGGACCCCTAGACGGCCGACCACGCCCTACGGTCCCACATGCCCGTGTTTTTATTATTTTAATATTTTTTGCTTCCTTGAACTCATGAAAACTCCTTCAATTCATGGAAACTCCCTAAATTCATCAAATTTCTTAAAATTCTTCATAAAATCATCAAAAATGTTTTAAAATTAAGGAAATGGCACCACGGGACCATGATCACGACCGGACGGCCATGCCTTGGCCTCGGCGGTCCCACGCCTCCTTATTCCTTATTTTATAATTATTTTCCATCATCTCATGGTGTTTTCCTCAGTTTCGTCGAAACCCTAATTTTGGCATATTTTCTCGAATGGATGCTCAATTGCAAGCCAGAAAATATCAAAATTCTCAGGACTGAGACACGGATGCCTTGGGGACACGTGCATGCTATCTTGACCGACCAAGATTGGATCTTTGGCTTACAGAAGCCGGTCCCATCAAGTTTCACAGTTTTGACCTAATTTGCACAATTGCACGTATTAGGTCCAAGAGTCTTCCAAACACTTTGTATTTTCATGAAGTGATCATCAGGCGGTCACGTGACTACCCAGGGCCGGTTTCATGACCCCATGGTCGGTCCCTCACGTCATAATTAATTAGGTTTTCTCACCTAAGGCTCAGACGAATAAATGATTAAACCAGCATTTAATCATTCTTTCACCAACAAATCGTCAACTCTTCAGGAGTTCTTTTTATTTGCTCAGTGAGCATATGGACACTACATGGTTGATCCACGGTCCCATGTGGTCATTCCTTCCTTCGTCCCATGGTTAAACTTCTGACAAACCATGAATTGATCATCAATTGATCAAATTAGGGTTTCTGAATCCAAGGATCATCATTCCAGATTCCAACCTTAATAATTTTACGACGACCTCATGGTCATTAATTTTATTAATTATGCTCGGTTCAACGAACAGTATTCTAATTATTATTTTTGGTACGCTGCCAATAATCCTTCAGATGAGCAACACATGCTCAGACGATCAAATATTCAACAATTCATCACATGAGAAACACTTGCTCAGATGATAAATATTTGCTCAAACCAAGGAATATTGGTTCAACAATCAATATTCAACGGTCCATCGAACGAGAAATACTTGCTCACCTCATCATGAGAATTATACCTCTGTCTCAACAGACACGTTTAAGGTCATGAATCTCAGGACATTTCATGTTCAACTCATCAAATACATGGACTCATCGTCCCATGAAGTCAACAACTGACTAACTAAAATCACGTCTGCCCTACAGACTCCACGATCACTCGAGACATCAATCGTGTCACTTGGGGGATATACTCTAGGGTTTTGGTCTGGAGGTCTACGACATGTGTGTTCATACACACGATGGAATGTGAGAAAGTCGTGCAATCAGTTGAAGGAGTTCACAAAATAGTGGATGGAAAATCGACCAAGTCATCACACGATGAGAAACTGGTCTCAAACATGATTTCCATTTCCCCACTCCTTCATCCCATCAACTGTCACACTTCACGGAATCATGGTGTCTAAAATTTCAGCAATATAAATAAGTCTCTGTATCATGATTGAATCATCGGCACCAATAGTATCATCAATCTCACGTCTCATCGACAACATGAGATCATCAACTCATCAATTGAGCAACTACTCTCAGTTGAGCAACTTCAATCATTCAGAGCTTATCATATTCAGAATTCACACCCCACAATCTTTGATTACCATTGATTCCACACATTTCCCAGCTTCCCTCCTACAGATCAACCCATCCTATCTTGTGACCGAATTTACTCTGGAACGGTCATTGTCTTGATTTAGGCCGGAGTACTACAGATTGATCTCTCGAATCTAAAGCACCCCCTTTGCAGCGGTGCATCTTTGTGAGGTTTAACATTTCGCTCGGTTCGAAAAGTCTCCTCCGTACGGTCGTCTCCTCAATTCCTTAAAACCAGCAAATCGTTTTTCCCTATCTACAAAAACATGGAAAAAAAATCTCTTGATTTGAATGAGGACAAAATGAAATGGGAAAGAATCATCATATGTCGACACCTTGGTCTTGTAACATTATATCTCTAGCTTGTGTCTAATTGACAAATAAGTAAAGTCAAAATATTCGTCTGCATGTCTTATGGAAAGTAAGGAGGTGGGCATATAAGGAGAGAAACACGTTATGAAAAGTAGGGGCTGCGTCTGCATAGCAGTGAAGGCTAGGGTTTGAAGTTTTGTTTTTGATTCCGTTTCTGATTAGCTAGAAATCTTATTTGATTTATTTGTGATTTTTTTTTTAAGAAAGCCATGTCTAGCTAAATTGATTGTTAGGGTTTAAGTGGAAACCAATTTGATTGCGTAAACTCTACAATTTTATGTTAATAATGATTTGATTGATTAATAGTTTTTCTTCTTATTGCTTGGTATTTAATTGTTCATTTGATTTCTTGATTATTTATGCTTTTGAATTGATATTTCGTGCTTCGGTTAAATCCCTAGACGTGGTATGCAAGGATAGATAGGTAATGCTTTGGAATCACTACTCATGAAGCGAAGAAAACTAGAGCGGAGAAACAATATTTGAAAATGCATGGAATAGATTTTTAAAGATTAGTAGAGTTTGCATAATTAATTGGTGGAAACCGAAAATCCTAACAACCTTCTATCATTCTGTTTTTCGTTAAAATTATTTATTATTTCATTTTTGTCCGAATTTCTGAAACCTCTCAAAAAAATCATCTTTGTTAATTAGTTGATTCTTGATATTTAGTTGGTTGAGTATTTCACACTCCCTGTGGGAACGAACCGCATTTGCTATCTATATTACTATTGACCTGTGCGCTTGCGGATATAACTGGGTTTCATTTAATCATTCATTTTGGTTATATAAAATCTACATCAACTACATATACGTATGTACTCTGAGAGAAAGTATTCTCAGTCGGAGATTCGATGAGAGACTCGTGTCTCAATACTTGCGTCTGATTGCTGGATCAGAAGTTCGTATAATTATGGATTTACGATTTTAGCCTTTGTCGAAAATCCACCATCTACACGCTCATAACTTGTTTATGTATCTTTGTAAGACTATTCACAAGGCCTGACTTTTGTATTGGTATTGTTAGAGCATAGCTCGGTTGAACCCATCAAGCGTTGGTATGTCAAGTTTGGTTGTCAAATTTTAGTGAACCAAAACTCATTTAAAGAGTCAGTTGATTATATACTAGAGTCAACTTTGTATAGGTTAGCTTTAAAGTATTAGGATATGAGACATTACAAGTATTACATGAAGACTTGAAGAATGTGAAGAAGTACGGAGCTACAACGACAACATCATCCTTCCACTTGAGGTTAGTAATATTTGACTTGAACTGTTTCATTCCATAATGTATCTTTCAAGTCGTGCATATTGAAAACATAACTGCGAAGCTATGAATGATTATACTCTAGTTAGACGTAGTATTAAGGAATACAATATGAAGTATAACGCTTATCTTTTGAACTTCATATATAAGACATCGACATAATCGTTTGAATGCTATTGTGATTATGTATGGGTATGAGGTGAAGATTTCATCCTAGTAAACAAAGTGTTACATTTGTTTAAAGGAAGTAAATTCATGAACTTGTTTTGTGAATCGAAAGGGAAATCGCTAGGCTTATTGGTATTGTTATTCATTGCATATATTTTGAACTACCAATATGTGTGATTATTATAACCGCTCATGACTTGATTATATTCTTGGTAAAACTATTCACAAGGCCTGACTTTTGTATTGATACGACTTTTATTAGTGAAACCGATTTTAAGTAATCACCTGAGATGGTACGATCGATTTAGTGTTATTGGTATGACCAACTCTAGGCAAAGGGGAACCGATCTTAGTAAGAGGTACAACCAATCACAAGGGGGGAATCGATCCTTGTAAGAGGTGCAGCAAGTTTCTAGATATTAGGAACCGATCCTATGAACATGTGCAACACGTTTTTAGACATTGGGAACCGATGATATGGACATGTGAAACAAATACAAGTTATATACCATATATATGTGGGAACCGATCCTAGTACCTAGTCAACCAAGTATTGGTAACTAGCGTGACTAATTCTACTACCCACATGGAGGTAGAACCGAAACTTGTTTTGTTAGAACTGTGAAACCTATGTTTGGTGATTTGATAGGTTAATCAATCACATAGTTCTCGGAAATCAGATGAACCAATTCTAAACTTGTTTGGAAGTGTGGCAAATCGATTCCAAGATTGTAAATATGAAAGAGGACATACAAAGTAAAGATGTCGACATACTTTGAACATGTGCAGTAACGCTTATCTTTTATTGTTCAAAGATATTCCTTAATAGCTAAAGGAGAATCCCGAATCGAAAATAAATTGAGAATCTTTTAATTAAGGTATTTAATTTTATATTTGGAAAACAAAAATTAGTAATGTGCATTTACTAGTTGGAGATTTTCTAAGAGATTTTCGGTCAACATTTGGACAAAGCATTTCCAGGAATTATGGAAACCGAATTTGGAAATATATTGCATATCTTGAGAATATTTTCGGTTTTGGAAATTCCTTGGTGTTCTAACTTTCTTGGTCTATAAATATCAAAGTTTGTATTTCGATCAAACTAATCCTCAGAGCCAGCAAAACTACCTAGTTGTGTTGTCACTGGTGGAGCCGTCTATTCGGAGAGGAAAGTAACCTAATTTGGCGAAATCTCTTACGGCCGGTCGGTTTAAAGACTTCTTTGGAATTGAGAAGCTCTATTAGTAATGTTGGTGGGAAACTAGATAATTGCGGTTTATTATTAGTTTTCGATTGATTTGATTGACTAACGGTTGTTGAACTTTGATTGCACCTAGTTTTTTTTGTGCTTGGGAATCTTCTCTTCTGATATAAGATTCACTCAAACTAGACCGAAGTTTCGACGGGGATCTTTAGACTGTTTGTAGATCTAAAGACGTCTTGTGATAATCCATTGTTAACACTCTCTGTTTTGTGTGTGATTGATCACAAGGCATTCTAGTTGATTGTGTGCAGGTGTTTATTGAAGATATAAGAAGATTTGAAGACGAAGAAGATTTCTGATTTGGGTTCATAATCTTTGGTGTGCATAATACTTGTTTCAGGTAAAGAAGATCCAACTATTATAAGTTTATCCTTGTGGTATATTGGATTGATTATTTGAGTAGATCAATATCAATACAATTATTTGTGATTAAAAGTATTGATTGTAAAATCTTGACAATTACTTTGGTAGTTGTCATTAGATAGATCTAAGGACCTGAAAAAGGAGTTTATTGGGATAAACGGAAGATCCTTTTGTCGAACTCATATCACTTGGTTGAAAAGAGTTGTTACCGAACAGATCTGTTGTTCCTTTACTGTTTGGAATACGAACCAAACGAATTGTTCCAAGTACGTGACTTACTACAAGTCGGAGGCGTGGGAATACATATGGAACTAGGTGAACTATAGGTTTAGTTGCTTGGTATCTACTATACGAAGTTGGTTTGATTTTGTATAGCGGCTTATTGCTGAGAGTATTCAATTTTGGACAACGTCCCGAGGTTTTTCTGCATTTGTGGTTTCCTCGTTAACAAAATCTTGTTGGGTCATTTACTTTTATTTTCCACAATTATAATTGTTGTTATTATAGTTTAAAGTAAATTACACAAATGTTTATTCTTATTTACTTGATAGCAATCCTATTGTGTTTGGTTAAGTCCGAACCATTTATCAAGTAAACATACTTCGTTGTTGTATTGTATCGATATCGTATCCATAGACGATCACACGAAGTGTTAACCGATTATTTGTATTGTCTCGACTTAGTCCATAGACAATCACTTTCGAAGAAAGGACTTATAGGTGGAAAAGTTTTAGATTGAGGTATATTTGGGTACCCTCGTATTTTCAACTGGTATCAAAACAAGCAAACACGAAAAGATCTAAAAATTTGTGTTTGTTGCGATCCAACCTGTAAGATATGAGTCAAAATAAGAAAACCAAAGCTAAACTTATGAAGAACTCAGTTAACGTATGTTAAGATAATGAGAATAATATCTCAGTGAAGATCAATGGAACTTGGTCTCGTTGTAGATGGTGGATTTTCAACAAAGGGCAAAACCGTAAAATTATGAGGCATGTGTTTGACATGGCTTTCAGGCATGCAACGATTCATATTTTACGAAGCCATGATGAATATGTATTCGAAAAGACTCCACTAGCTGAGCGTTCGATCCCTGGCATTTCATCGTGCCCTCTATGCAGAATAACGTATTTGGGCGGTTCTCCGTAGATTGAGAACTTAATGCCTTCAGGACGTCGGTGATACTCATTGTTACCTGACTGCAGGAGAGTGACCCACCTCCACATAGAAGAATAGTTAGGCGGCGGACGCCTTCAGGACGTCGGTGACACTTCACCGTTCCCTGATTATGTGGAGAGAGTGCATAGATTCAGGCAGTTCCCTGATTATGTAGATTGAGATCACTAACTCCTTCAGATCGTAAACAACATCTTTACTCCCTGACTTTGCACCACTCAGAATAGATGTGACGCTTTAACTGGCTAATATCTTTTTCTGAAATAGATTACTTCTGCCGCGACATTCACTACTGAATTCCCAGAATAATCTATTATTGTTCTTATTCCATGGTCCAATCCACGACCTTATCCCATGGAATGGAAATAACAATTGTTCCTATTACACGGTCGAATCCACGGCCTGATCCCATGGAATGGCAATAACAATTGCTCTGATTCTATGATCGAATCCACGGCTTGATCTCATAGAATGGAAATAAAACAACTATATTATCTTATTACTCCAATTTCATGATCGAATCCACTGGTCTCGTGAAATGGTAATAGATAAATCTTAATTAATCCGATTCTATGGTCGAATCCACGATCCCATAAGATGTTAATGCTCGTTTTATTATTCTGAATGCGTTGTCGAATCCACATCTGATCCTATGAATTAATAATGAAATATCTATCCATTTTTATTACTCAGTTTCATGAATTATTCTCCACTGAATCTCATAAATTGGTAATAAATACTCAAAAACTGGGCGTCTGGACCATCACTGAGTAAGCCCCACAAAAATTGTGCAAGTGTACTCGACAATGATGCACGACTGAGCACCCAGATGCACGAACGAGCATCCAAAAATATGAAACAATGGGGAATCCTTCGCAAAACAGGAGAAAACATTAAAATGATAATAAAATAATGGAGGCGCTCACGGCGGCCCGCCGGCCGGCCGTGCCCTAGCCACGGTCGGTCCGCGCCCCTCCCATTATTTTTCCTTATTTTATTTTCACAAACTCATGAGGGTTTTCCATCTTAGCAAAATTCCTTATCTGGTGCAAAACTTGTGAATTCTCCATAACTTGGTGAATTCTCCAAATAATATTACAAAATAAGGAGAGGTGTGCGGGACCGGGAAACCTAGCCGGCCGTCCATGCCCAAGCCATGGCCAGCCTCACACCTCACAATCCTTAGCTTTTTATAATTCTTATGTCATATCTTCATGGATTCTCCATATCTTCAAGGACTCTCCATAACTTCAAGGATTCATGAAAAAAATAATAATAAAATAGGGAAAGGAGTGCGGGACCGGGCAACTTGGCCGGCCGGCCATGCCTTATCCATGGTCGGTCCCACACCTTGCAATCCCTAATTTTTATAATTATTATTTTCCCAATTTATGAAACTCCTGGGTTTGAGTAAAATTCGTGAGTTCTTCATATTTTCTCAAATATTGCTCGAATCACGAAAAACCAAAAGTCAACATGGTCACACGGCCGGCTAGCCTCTCACGACAATTTTAAATATTAAAACATTTTTATTTTAATATTTTTTAAAATATTGATGAATTGAGCATACATGCTCATTCCTTCAAGAAATCGAGAATTCTCAGCCAAGATGAAACTCTTCTGAAAATTCACTACGTCACTCAAACGCGCATCAGAAAATATTGAAACTCTCAGTATGGAAACACGAACATCATGGAAACACGTGCATGCCTCCATGACCGACCAGGTCGTTCCTAGGGCTTGCACGAAGCCAGTCCCACACGTTTCCGCAATTCTGACCTAATTTGCTCAACCGCTCATACTGGGTCCGAACTCTCTCCAACCAACTGGAGAATCCTCCAAACGACCAACACATGGTCACGTGACCACCTAGAACCGGTCCCATGCCCTCTTGGTCGGTCCTCATCTCTCATACCTAGGTTTTACACCTAATGCTGAACCCAGCAATATTTTCAGTAAATGGTGAATCCACCATTTATTCATGATTTCTCACCAAATCTTAAACTGAGAATCATGGTGCGTGTTCACTCAAGCACTGGACACCACATGGACGTTCCTCATCCCATGTGGTCGGTCCCTATCATTCATGATCAATTTTCAACAATTCCCCAAATGATGGAGGATTGACCAACAATTAGGGTTTTCGAATGAACGCTCTGTGAAACCATCATTCTGAGCACTCTTCGAACAACTAATAAAATTTACGTTGATTCACTAATCAACATCAATATTTTGATCGATATTTTACTGGGTCACGTCACCAGTAAATGATTCGCTGAATCGAGCAACACTTGCTCGATTACCCGAATATAATCAATATTCGGCAATTCATTGATAATTCGTCGAATTGAGCAATACTTGCTCAGTTGCATGTCATATTATCAAAATCATTAATTTGGTGAATTGAGCAGTACTTGCTCAGTTGCCCATCAAATTCTTAATATTCAGTAATTTGCAGAGTTGAGCAATACTTGCTCAGTTATCCATCAAATTCTCGTAGTTCGCAGAATTGAGCAATACTTGCTCAATCGTTCAACTAGTCAGTAATTCATCAATGAATCAACAATACTGACGTCCCTTCAAAGAACTACATGTTCGATCCATGAATATTTGAGCATTCACCATTCATGCTCGATTCACCAAAACTTAGACTCATTGTCTAATCAGTCAACAATTGACTAATCAAAACACGTCTACCCTGTAGACTCCACGACTTGTGAGACATCAATCACGTAACAAATGGGGGGATATCACTTAGGGTTTTGGTCTGGCGGTCTACGGCACGTGGATTCATCCACAACGAGAAATGTGTGTAAGTTGTGTTAATGGTTGAAGGAGTTAGCAAAGTAGTGGGTGCACGATCAGAAGTCTCCACACGATGTGGAACCGAATTTACCACGATCTCCCACTTTCCCATTCTTTCACTCAATAAACCGTCACACTTACAGAGATTAGTGGTTCATCATTCTTGCAATATAAATAAGTCAAAATTGAGGACAACAGATATCATCAGTAACAACGTTTTCCGTCAACAACTCGATACAAACTTATTCACAGAACTCAACTTCAGCAGTTCACCATTATTGCCGAAACCTTCAACACACCCACAATCCTCGATCATCACTGATCCCACACAATTCTCAGCTTCCCTCCTACAGATCGACCCATCTCCCTCTTTGCGACCGAATTGACTCTGGAACGACCATTGTCTTGGTTTAGGCTGGAGTCATACAGATTGATTTCCCGAATCTAAGCACCTCCTTTGCAGCGGTGCATCTGTGTGAGGATTAACATTTTGCCCGGTCGAGGAGTCTCGACACCACGCTCGTCTCTCCACTTCCCGAAAAACCGGCGGTCCATTTTTCCCCATTCACAGATTGGTGACCACAATGGGAGATTAATCTCTCGGTTGCAATCTCTCATTTTCACAATGATGGTCAATCTTAGTTCAGGTTCAGTTAAAAATCCCAACACCAACAACGCTAGTACCAGCAACAACAGTGGTGGTACTCCGGAAAACGTTCCTGCTTCTAATAATGGTGGTGACATTACTCCTCCTCACACCAATGTCGAAAATCATCCTCTTTTCGGGAGGCATCCAGAAGAAATCAGAGAAAATCCGCCTACCATAGGCGATCTCATGAAGGTCCAAGAAGTTCTCGCCAAGAATCAAACTGACATGGCTGCTACTCAGAAGGAACTGTTCAATTATCTCAAAATTATCACTGAAAAAATGTGAGACAAAACTCAAGAAAAGGGAAAAGACAAAGAAACTTCTCCAAATACCGATCCTGAGGTTATTCCAGTCCTTGATGATGATGAAACCCGCAAAGCTGCAGAACCTCAACCTGCTGGTTTCATCACCCGTGAAGACTTGGAGCATTTTATGGAGATTCGAGGAAGGGGTCATACAACGACCGCGTACCATCATCAACCTCCATATCCTGCGGCTATGCAAAGAATCCCTCTCCCAAAGGGTTACACTTCTCCAACGTTTATACTCTACAATGGAACGGGGAATGGCCGAGAGCATGTTTCTCGATTCTTGGAAGCATTAGGAGAGCATGAACACAACCATGTTGTCCGCTTGAAGGAGTTTTCAAAATCCCTGACGGGTCGAGCATATACCTGGTACAAAAACATCGCACTAGGGATGTTTGCTAATTGGGGAGAAATGATCGACGCTTTCTACAGGAAATACTTTTTTGTCTATGAGCAAATTACTCTTTCTGACTTGGGAAGGATGGCTCAGAAGACTGCCGAAAATCCAAATGATTATGTGAAGAGGTTCTGAGTTCAAGCTTTGGATTGTCATGATCCCAACGTTACTGAACAACAACTGGTAGACTTGTGCATCAATAGCATGATCCCAGTCTACAAGGATTTGCTGGAGAATCTTCGCTTTCAAACCTTTTCAGAACTTCATGAAGCGGCCAAGCGATCAGCGACTACCGCTCCTGCCTTGCTCAAAAGAACTAAAACTTTCAAAGTAGAGGAATCGAAAGACAATCGAAGCAGAACCTCTCGGCGTCTGATGGACAAGCAGTACAATGTTGAAGCTTCCATGAATGTTGATGAAGGGAGCAAGAGAAAATCCGACGTACAATAACATAAGAATGTTTCTCCAACGTCTCACCCTCCAAAAGCTCCAAGGAACGACAACCAGACTAGGAACGCACAACCTCAACAAAATGGTGAGGAAGTTCCTGATTTACCTTTTCCAATTGAAGAAGTGATCGAACTACTGGAGGTCTGGATCCAAGACAGTGCAATCAAACTACCTCCTGTCAAAAAGGAACCAACCGCGGAACAAATGGAAAACGCACGCTACTGCCATTTTCATAGGTATGTCAGTCATCCAACAAGTGATTGCAGAAATTTGAAGTGCATTTTCAAAGAAAAGGCCGACTCAGGGGAACTGAGGACTGAGGAGTGCACAGAAATCCTCTCCCAATCAGAACATTCGCACTCTCCGAGCAGCCGAACAAGGAAGCAGTTCAATCCTTAATTGAACACATATGTGAGTTGCTGTACTTGTCGAAAGCTCAAAAAGATGATATGTTTGCTGCACTGAACCATACTGTGTCAGGCAAACGACTGACGATTCAGAAGACATTCCTTGAACCTCCAGTAACAAACAAGGAAATGTACGACTGGGGACTTCTCACTATGGTGTATCTCAAGGGAAATGAATTCAAACGAGCATCAGTCGACGTTAGAACTGCTGTTAACATCATCCCTTTGAAAACCCTCAGAGTTGCTGGAATCACTCATCAAGAAGAAACTCATGCTCCTGTCTCAATTAGAGATCATGAAGGAATCTCCAGGGAGGCTTACGGCTACATCATTCTCAATATAAGAAGTGATTCTACGTGGACAGAAACTAAACTATTCATAATCAAAGAAGATCCTGGATACAACATGGTTCTTGGGCGAGCGTCTATTCATGATAGAAAGGTTGCTGTGATATCTTCATCCCCAGTTGCACAATTTTCCGTCGAAGAAAGCTCTGACTCAGAAGGTGATCAGCCTTTCGAGCATTTGGGAAAGGTCGAATCTTTGATGGAATTCACGCAAAAACCCGAGGAAAGCCCCAACGAATTCTTCAGGAGGTTCCGCACTCAGGAAAGTCTTATTCCTCATAACGCGTATATATTACCAACTTTCAAGTATGCTACCCTAGTATGGGGACTTAATCTCACTCATGACCAAGCTATCATCAAACGCTATGAGTGGATAGTCTCACCTCAGCAATACTATACTGAATGGTTGGAGTCTCTTCCAACTATACACCCCATTGGAAGGTTTATTGCCGAAGACCTGGCTAAGTTCGACAAGCGATACCTAGCATACTCTTTCTTGCAAGAATGTCCACATGTTCCGCAGAATTGGAAAGATCCACCAACATGGAATCCACGAGGAATTCCAAACCAAAATATTCAAGGCACGGGCCACTAATCCTAACAAGTTTCATGAAGGAGATTTGGTTCTTAAGGCAACCAGAAGCAATTTGCATTCCACAAAGGGTTCTAACTGGGAAGGACCTTTTATGATTGCTAAGTCAGTTGCTGGATGATAGAAACATTTTTGTGTCCAATTTGTTCTCAATACTATATATTATTGGCACTCGATTTTGTACTAATTTTGTTATTTTATGTATTTGTAGGTATTTTTTTGGAAATAAATATTTTAAGAAAATTCGGCTCGAAAAGTTGATTTTGGCACCCGGAGGACACGTGTTATTCGGACTCCCAATTTTGGATAAGGGGTAACCTAATTACTAAGGGACACCCCCAGGTCACCCCCAAGGCATCTGATATTCGCACCCCAGTCCAGGATAAGGGGCACCTTCTTCAACAATTTGAAAACTGAAAATTGGCGGGAAAATGTTCACAGTTCAGGAGAATTTTCGATCGAAGAAATGAAGTAGTTGTAGGTCGATTCAATGGCTGAATTTTGGCATAAAGATGTGATTTACCCTATGGAAGATAGTTTGGGTGTCGAATTTGATCGGAATTGGCTGGAAATATCGATTTGATTCTCGAGCTCAAAACAGAGCTACACGGAGTGAACACGACCTGTACACGGTGTTTTGTGTGTTTTGGTTGTGCATGGAAGTGTTTTGGAGGAGTTGGATGACTTATGAGGCATGTATAAGGCTTACTAGAGCGTGCAGGATCGAAGTTTACGTGTGAAATTCTAAATCTGGTAAGAAAATATTCAAAAATAATGTTATTCACTGCCGAGTAAAGACGAATTATTTGGAGTTATGGCGAGGGATTTCAGCGTGTCTTTGAGTATAAATATGATCTTTGGGTCTACTAAAATGGTGGTCGAGAGTTTTGGGGAGGTTTGGAGGCGAGCAGAGAGGCGCAGGAGGAGTTGCAGAGAAGTTACCTGCTGCTGCTGCTGCTGCTGCCATTAACACGCCTGAAGAACACGAAGAACGGACCTGCCAGAGCAGTCGTTCTTAAACAGTGACAGCGACAGCGGCTCGTGGGTCATAGTGTGGGTCTTAAAACGCTACAACAACAGTTTATCTTTTTATCGTTCTTCCTTTTGTAACGGTGAACAGCGCCTTTGCAACAGTTATTTCTGTTGCAATTTTCTGTTCACTTGTTTTACTCCCTTTAATCAACTTTTTGAGCTTAATACATGTATTTTGAGATTATGATTAATATGAGGAGCTAAACCCCAACACTGGGGTGATGGAGAAAGCCTTATTTCACACTTGGGTAATTATATTTAATTCTTCTCATGACTTTTGCACTAATTTTAATTGAAATTATGATTTGAAAAAATTAGTTGTCATTTGATTTGATGCGGCATGCTTAGCTTAGATGATTTGATGCCTCATGCTTAACATTTACATCTAATATTTGGAGAATTTATCTTGGCAAAAATAAGAGTCAATATATTTTATATATTTACTGAGCTATAATTGTTAAAAGAATCATTATTTGAACCTTAAGAAATGAATTCGGTGGAATCCTAAACCCCAGTACCTCTTGCACCATTGTTAATATCTTTGTGTATATAATTTTTATAAATCTAAAAATCCATTACCTTCACAAGTCCGAGAGTCTGAACCTTTATTACTACAACCACACGAAAAATCTTAAATCATTTTGGCGCCGCCGACACGGAATTGTGTTTAGGTAGAATTTTTTTTTTTTAGATTTATTTTTCTTTGTTCTTTTTTACGTTCTTTGGGTATTTGTCTATGTGATACAGTTTTAGAGGCTTGGATCGAAAAGAAAAAAGAAGAAGAAGTTGTCAAAGATTTTTGGCGATTTCATAAAGACTAGGAGCAAAGCTTAAAGCAAAAAAGAACGGAAAGAAGACAAAGGACTTTTTTTTATTATAATTTTTTTTTTTTAGATATTTTTTTTATTAATTTTTTTTTAGAAACTGTAATTAAAGTTTCTATTTTTAATCTTTTATTTTTGGACATTATTTTTTTTTTTCCCGGACATTGAACACTGAACATTTTTTTTAAAACCCTACGGAAGGGTTATATAATTAAAAAAAAAATATTATATAAACTGTGTGCAGGGAAGGACGACGATTACTATATCGTCTCGGCCCCTCGGGTTCGTACACGGCATAGGAGTCGTGGACCGAGTCGACGACAACGGTTCATCCCCCGTCTGGTACGGGAGGTAAGTCCAATCGAAACACCCGCGAATCTCCTGCAAGCGGGTTACTGTCTGCCTTAAGGTGATAATTGTTTGAGGACGAACCGGACTGTCTTTATTTTCCTAGTAAAGGGCAAGGCCTGGCCTAAACAAGATAAGGGTTCGGATTTCATCACCGTCCCTTCTTGCCCGCCTTAGGAAAACGAAACCTAACGCGAACCCAAGCTTTAAAATATGGAATAGAACGAGACCGATAGGGTAACGAGCTTAATAGGAAACTCGTTCGAAAAATATTGGTTGCTCTTTAAGCACACTCCAAAGTTCATGATGGTTTCTGTGAGTTGAATGCGTGACTGCGCCCCTTGTGATAGCGGTGAGGCCTTGGGTATCAAAGCTCCACTGAGCTTCCCTCGCCTCAATTCAACTTACTTTGACTCGGATTGATTCCAGAGGGGTTTGCTCAAATTGCAACGAATTCCCTTTCGAAAGATAGAAGCTGGTCTAGAAACAATCTAAGTGGAGCCATCATGCTTTTTGTTTGCTAGAAATCTTTAGGTTTGCTTTGGTGGAGTCGAGTCGGCCTTGTTTGTGATTGTATAGAATCCCTCTGTAGTTTATATTTCTTCGGTGATGAATCCTTTTGAGGAGACGCCACCTGCGATGACGTTGCGAGAATATATGTCTAGAAATTCTCGTTATCAAGAGACGTCTTCGGAAATGACTCTTGGTGAATATATGCGTGGGCAGCGATATATGGATACTCCAACTTTTATTGAGGAATCACCTCTAACGATCTATGAGAAATATTATAAACATAGACCATGTAGTTTGGAACAAAGATTGAGAATTCTTGAATTTCAAAAATTGTATCATGATGATGAGGATAGTGATGATGAAGAATCTGAAATATGTGGGAATAGTGATCAGGAATTTGTTACCCCAGTTGAGCCTTATAATGATTATATTATTTCTGGTTCAGATCCTAATAATTTTAAAAATTATTCACCTATTCAAAAGGACGAGGATTTGACTAGAGATACCCACGTTTCAGACGATGTAGTATATCCTGTTTACGAAACCGATGATGGTTTAGAGGAACCAGTTTATCTTGAGATCGAGTCAAACAATTTAGAAACAATAGTCTTAGATGAACTCGTAGAGATTAGCGAGGATGAACCTGACTTAGAAAAATCAATTGCCGACCTAGAAATTAGGGAGGTTATGACCAGTCTATCTAGAGACGCCGAAAACTCTAAGTTTGGGGGTGAGTATCATTCTCCATGTGCTTTAACTCTTAGTAAGGTCCCTCACTTGGGACTTGAAATCAATGCCTCAACCATCTTACAAGATTATCTTCATAATCGTTTTCCAGAACCTAATGATATCCAACAAGAGTCTCAAATGTTAGAAACCCATCCTCTGGTTGATGTGGTTAACCCAGGCAATAATACCAAGATTGATTTTGTTTTCCCACCAAATAGTTTTCTTCCAATTGTGGGAACGTATAGATTTCAAATGTGTCACTTATTAAGTTGTGAGACTAAACCTAAATGCCTTAGAAAATTAGAATCGACACATTTGCTTAAGAATGACCACAATTCTCACTGTGGTCAACTTTGTAAGTCATATCTGACTGACTTAGAGGATCCGCAATTATTTAGGTTATTACTTCGTGATTCTAAGTTCGTATTTGAGTTTTTACAGACTCTAAGACCTAGTGATTCGGATCCCATCTATGAAGAAACGCAGCCAATGAAAATATTCTATTTAGACCCTTTCATAGAACCTGAACCTGAACCACAATTAGATATAAATATCTTAATCAGGAAACTAGATAAGGGCATGTTATTCTTGTTCACTTTCTTGGGTTATTGTAGTTTCCTTTGGTCAGATCTTTTTTGTTTTGAAGACCCACAGTTATTTCGACTGTTACTTTATGGTTCGAGTTGACTAATCCTTTCCTAAGTCTAGCTGAAGACTTTAAACTTAGCACTTCTTGGGAGGTAACCCAATCTCATGCAAAACGGTAATATCTTTCCTTAACTCTTTCGCTTCAAATGGTAACAGTTTCTCCTTGTTCATGCTTTTAGTTTCATCTTTAGAACATTGAGGACAATGTTAGATTTAAGTTTGGGGGTATGGGAGAAACTTTTTAGTTGCAATAAATAAACTCCAGAGCCTAGAAATTTATGCGTATTTAGGATAGCACTAACCAATCTAAGTGGATGGAAACATTTTTGTTTTAGGAGTTGAGGAACCAATCTGACTAGATGGAAACATCTATAGAGTCTATTCATAAAAGCACAAAGCTCAGGTGTTAGAAATAACATGATAGTTTCGCCATATCTCGTCGAGTCCTTTTCACTTTCTATTTTTAGTTTTCTTTTATTTCAAGTGATTTGGTGGGGCACACGATTCAAGTTGTTACCTTTGCTAGGGTGAAATAGAGTGACTGAGTTATCAAAAAAAAAAAAAAAAAAGACCGGACCAGTTAGACCAATCGGAATAAGTATTAACACTTGGATAGCAATATGCGTGTGTTCTCCCTGTTTCCGTCGCCTAAGCAAGTGTGGAATGCAGGACCCATGGGAACTATCGTGTAATCTGCTGACAATAAGCATGCGCTTGGATCAAAAAGATTTATTCATGCCGTTAAGTTAAAAAAAAAAAAAAAAAGATGGTTATTGTTATGTGTAGTCAACTGCTGGTTCCCTTGTATTTGCCAGTTTGTTGATCTAGATTTAAGTTATTGACCACTGGTTCCCTTGTATATGCCAGTGTGTTAATATTAGTCAGACCGGTATCTCAGTCATTTAGGTTAGGTTCATCTTGGCAGAGGCCTTCAGAAAGATATGGGAAACACCGTTCGCTTTTCAACCATCTACATTTTTCTTTCCATCTTCTTAATCTTTTCATGTGATTAGTCTGACTCCGAGTATGATGTCCATCGTGAAACTATCTTAGTAGAGCTCTGTCACTTATATGAATTTTAGTATGCTTGAGTGCAAACTCGTGTACAGCAATTGGAATTTCGCATCAGGGTTCTTCCTCTTAGAGTCAATAATTGTATGCCAACCAAGGAGGTTCTTTAGTGCTTTCCAAGGTTCTGCGTAGATAGCTAGGGTATGGAGTATTGGTTTTTGTGGGTACACCTCTGAGAAACCCACCCGAGATTAACTCGGTCACTTTTCAAGAATAAATTTTGCTCGAGGACTAGCAAATAATAAGTTTGGGGGTATTTGATAGACACATTTTTGTGTCCAATTTGTTCTCAATACTATATATTGTTGGCACTCGATTTTGTACTAATTTTGTTATTTTATGTATTTGTAGGTATTTTTTTGGAAATAAATATTTTAAGAAAATTCGGCTCGAAAAGTTGATTTTGGCACCCGGAGGACAATGTTATTCGGACTCCCAAGTTTGGATAAGGGGTAACCTAATTACTAAGGGGCACCCCCAGGTCACCCCCAAGGCATCTGATATTCGCACCCCAGTCCAGGATAAGGGGCACCTTCTTCAACAATTTGAAAACTGAAAATTGGCGGGAAAATGTTCACAGTTCAGGAGAATTTTCGATCGAAGAAATGAAGTAGTTGTAGGTCGATTCAATGGCTGAATTTTGGCATAAAGATGTGATTTACCCTATGGAAGATAGTTTGGGTGTCGAATTTGATCGGAATTGGCTGGAAATATCGATTTGATTCTCGAGCTCAAAACAGAGCTACACGGAGTGAACACGACCTGTACACGGTGTTTTGTGTGTTTTGGTTGTGCATGGAAGTGTTTTGGAGGAGTTGGATGACTTATGAGGCATGTATAAGGCTTACTAGAGCGTGCAGGATCGAAGTTTACGTGTGAAATTCTAAATCTGGTAAGAAAATATTCAAAAATAATGTTATTCACTGCCGAGTAAAGACGAATTATTTGGAGTTATGGCGAGGGATTTCAGCGTGTCTTTGAGTATAAATATGATCTTTGGGTCTACTAAAATGGTGGTCGAGAGTTTTGGGGAGGTTTGGAGGCGAGCAGAGAGGCGCAGGAGGAGTTGCAGAGAAGTTACCTGCTGCTGCTGCTGCTGCCATTAACACGCCTGAAGAACACGAAGAACGGACCTGCCAGAGCAGTCGTTCTTAAACAGTGACAGCGACAGCGGCTCGTGGGTCGTAGTGTGGGTCTTAAAACGCTACAACAACAGTTTATCTTTTTATCGTTCTTCCTTTTGTAACGGTGAACAGCGCCTTTGCAACAGTTATTTCTGTTGCAATTTTTCTGTTCACTTGTTTTACTCCCTTTAATCAACTTTTTGAGCTTAATACATGTATTTTGAGATTATGATTAATATGAGGAGCTAAACCCCAACACTGGGGTGATGGAGAAAGCCTTATTTCACACTTGGGTAATTATATTTAATTCTTCTCATGACTTTTGCACTAATTTTAATTGAAATTATGATTTGAAAAAATTAGTTGTCATTTGATTTGATGCGGCATGCTTAGCTTAGATGATTTGATGCCTCATGCTTAACATTTACATCTAATATTTGGAGAATTTATCTTGGCAAAAATAAGAGTCAATATATTTTATATATTTACTGAGCTATAATTATTAAAAGAATCATTATTTGAAACTTAAGAAATGAATTCGGTGGAATCCTAAACCCCAGTACTTCTTGCACCATTGTTAATATCTTTGTGTATATAATTTTTATAAATCTAAAAATCCATTACCTTCACAAGTCCGAGAGTTTGAACCTTTATTACTACAACCACACGAAAAATCTTAAATCACTGGAGGATACTACAAATTGGCTAACATCAAAGGCAAGACGAGTATACCAGTGATTGATGAAAATTGGCTCAAGATTTTCGATGCATGAAGCATTCAACATTGAGTGTTTTATGTCCAAAGCAAACGCTCAAAACATCTGACGTTTTGCATCTTAGGATTTTCTTTACTTGTATTTTCAATTCCTCCAAAACGTGTGCATACTTGCACTCAGTATTTGAAATTCAGCAATCTATCAAAATTATTTATTTTAGAAAAATCTATATCAAATACAAAATCCAAAAGAAAATCCTCAGTCATTCATAAGTTCAAAACCTATCAAAAATCAAAACCCAAATAAAATCTCACATCTCTTAGAAGTTCAATGTCCATGAGATTATGGAAAAGAAACTAAAGAAATTCATCAAAAAATGATTTTTGCTCCTCTGCATCTTCCAAGACTTTCAAGGCTGCCTTTTCCGCCTCCAGCTTCTTGGTCAGTTCGGCAACTTCGTTCATCTTCTTCAACAAAACATCACTAGTGGGGGAAGGAGCATCACCCTCTACCGCTTTCCTGATAGCCTCAAACTTTTGACGGAGCCACTTCAGATTGAAGCCAAGTTCTTCAACATTCTTCAAGTTGTACTCCCAATCAAAGAGTACATCTCGGGTAACAACATTTCTGGTTGTGATTCGTATATCATTTATAACACGCAATATAGCTTCTACTTGCCTCGTCAAGAAATAACTGCGTCCTGGATCCTGAGTAACAACGATGTGTCCATACATTTCCCACAGTTTCTCGTACATGACAACATATCCGATGGGAACGCTAAATCCGCCAACAAACTGGTGATATGGGAGTAACTCACCGAACGGAGGATCAAAAGAAATCCCTGCATTGGAATATTCATGCACTATCATACGCTTCTCAATTACTGGAGCAGCATCAACAATCATAGAGATGACTTCAGACGAAGCAGCTTCTACTATTCTTGATTCGGATTCCACCATCTCAGGAACAATTGGAGTTTCCGCCACCTCCACGGCATTAACAACCATAACTTCATGACCCTGAGGTGCGGGAGTGGAAGTCTCATCACTGACAGCTCCAGGATTTCCAAACCATCACCATTGGATCCGTTATTCCCAAATTCGGCATTTGACACCTAATGTGAAGATTACATGGGATCAGAATGATTCAAGTGTGGAAATCTAATACAACCATAATATTAAGCAAGTAAGTGAGATAACATCATCTAAGTTCCTTATCATGCATCTAAGACATGTACAAGTAGCATAAAAGTCGTGAAACACATTTTCAAAGAGACGCAGCTGAAGAAAATTTACACTTCCCTGTGTTCAATGACTAACTGGGAGCAATTGGTGTAGAATATAGATCTGGGTTATATACCATTCTCTTCGTATGGAAGTCCTCTACAACATGTCAAAATTTCATAACAATTGGATGAACTAGCAAGGAGATGTGGCCAAAACATTGGACTACATGCAATCTGGAAAAGTTCTGAAAGTCTCCTGGAAGTTTACTGTTTCACCTTTTTCAGACCCTAAACATGCTCAAAATTCTAAAAGCTTCGTTGCTAAATCTAGGAAATTTCCTGGGCTTGAGGATGCATATGCAGACATTGAAAATCCGACTCCAAACGAAGTTTTTACGGTGTTTTCATTAAAAGCTGAAGTCTGAAATTTTCTGGTGATGTATTTCGGCAAAATTATTCATATATTCATATGGGTTCTCATTCATTCATGCACAAATCATCAACCTCATACTTATATGAAGAGATCAAAGGAGAAATACTTACTAGAGGAGTTTCTAAACCATTTGAGGGCTCGGCAATGTTGGAATCTCCATTGGCAACTCCGTTATCTTCATTCGATTCGGGATTTCGGGAACTCTCCATGCTTCCATGATCCAAAGAGGAATGTGCTTCATCAACATGCTCCTTATCCATAGTGATTTCCTCCTGGATACATAAACAACAATTATCACTCATTCGTCCTAAGGCACGTTACAATTATCAGTGCGAAAGGGAATACTTACGTCAACCTCCTCAGTGTTGGATTCCCGAATTGTTCGACCAAGAGCAAAACGGAGACCATCAATAACCGATGGAGCAAAATTCTGGAATGGATTGAAAATATTCTTTTAAGATCCTAATTACATGGACGAGGAAGTTACAATGAAGAAAAGCGCTAACAACTCACCAAAGAAGAGACAGGGGACTGTATATTGTTTGGTATCATTCTATGAGATGTCTTACTCCTGCCTTCTCCTCCCTGGGGAATTTCTTGAAAGTTTGGAGAGTTTACGTCGATTCGAGGCCTCACAGCACGGCCACCCTATCACAAGTACAACAATGCAGTTAAAACGTGATCGGCATACTTCAGCTGAAATCACAAAAAAGGGGACTTACTTGTGACACATTCGGAGAAGTTTTCCTCTTATCACCACCAAGAAGGTATCTCAGCCTGGGTCGACCGGAAATCATGTCAGAAGAGGGGAACTCTCGAATTGGGGACTGAACATCCATTACAAACTTGTATACACTCTCAAGTTGCTGTGGCCAAAAGTCTATATAACCAGGAGTTACGAAGGTGTCTCGGTCAGAACATGGGAATAAATATTTATTTCCTTCCACATGGGTGCAGTCTAAGTGAGCCTTTAGGTACTCAATCTCTGGCTTGTTTGTTTGATGGCTCGGAATGCATTGATCAAGTCCCATCTGTCTAGCGTCTCTATCAATGTTATATTCTTCAACCTGTAATCCTTCGTTCATTACTGATATTAAGAAACCAGGAGTGCAACTCAAGACAAAATATCTCTTTCCTTCGCTCAGAGCAGCACCAATACTAAACATGATATTCTCTTCAATAACATTAAAAGTCATCAATTGTGAGAATAGAGAAGGAACCGACACCCAGGGGCGGAAGTTGAACTCAAACTCGATGTCCAAAACGTCAGTAATGCATATCTTATATTGTGGTTGTTTTCTAGACCAGCACATGATCCTAGCATTATTAACCTCAAGGAGGGAATGACGAGTGCCGACCTTGCGTCCTTGCAAAATGCTACGGGGAATTGGGGCGTAACTCTCAAGATGCTCCCACATCAAGGCTTGGAGAAACATGGTATTGGCATACGTCTCAACTTTCATGAAGCCATCAGAAATACTGGAGTCTGTAACTAAAGAGTCCAAGTTGGCGAACAAAGAACCCAAAAATAGACTGCCAATGGGAATTTTCTCACCTTTGGACATCTTAATGGCAAAGCGAATCACAAACGGCTTCAGCAAGTGTCCACAATCTTCAAAGATATCCCTGGAGATCCACATACATAAGAAAGCCGCAATTATTAAAACACCGTCAACCGGTCCTTCAGGAGTTCTATCTCTTGGCCACCAGTGTGATAACCATCGAGCATAGAAGAATGCATGTGACTCATTGAATTCTTGCATTTTGGCTTCTAACACGTCAGATATCTCTATCTCCTCTATCGAAAGTTCTTCAAGAAAATTACCAGTAATCAGAAGATGCAACAAAGCAACTACATCTGCCAAAGTAACGGTGAATTCTCCCCATCTACATATAAACGTGTGAGTGGGAATACACCAACGGGCGAGCGGGGCTACCATACATGGTATATCATGGTTAATGATTAAATCTCC
Source organism: Papaver somniferum (assembly GCF_003573695.1). NCBI lineage: Eukaryota > Viridiplantae > Streptophyta > Magnoliopsida > Ranunculales > Papaveraceae > Papaver > Papaver somniferum. Next base: position 6,606,949 of record NW_020634374.1, read on the forward strand.
AGCAGCTTGAATGGCTCGAGTCACCTGGGCACTATCCAATATGGCCCTCACACGGCTATGGCCTAACATGTGCCTTGCCCATCCAGAGAAATGCATCAGAGGTCTCCGTGAAAGCTTGAACTCCACCTGATAAGCCGTGAAGTGTTTCCCTTGCAAACAAAACCGAATTACTGCTTAAGGAGATACCAATTTATTCTGAGCAGTGGTCCCGGGGTTTACTAACAACCGAAATGAGGAGGCTGAAGGACGCTTTTCAGGTTTATACAGATATATGAAGAACTTATCCTCAGCATTTGGGATGTTCTTAGTCTTGGGACTTTCCTGTTTCTCCTTAGAAATCTCAGAATCATCATTTCTGGAGGAACCATCATCTCTGGAAGAGGCCTCTGTGGAAACATCTTCTCTCGAAGAAGCATCATCTTCAGAAACACTACGGGATTCAGCCATTTCGCAAAGTTGCTGCAACATCCATACATGAATTTCATCAATACAATGGAATTAAAGCGACAAGACAGTCAACGTCTGCAAAAATGGTATTCCTCAATTCTCACATATTTATGATTTCACGAACTTAGTGATAACGACGTAAAATCCCCAAAACTTGCTCGTGCTTTCGAACCTGCGAAGTTGAGCATAAAACATATTATTCAATAGTCAACACTGATTTTTGAAATTATGGGTAATTCACATAACCTTCCATGTGAGCACTCGCTGATTTTTTCGTATACATACGTTATAAAATCGCTGAATTCACGTATACACTGTGAACTCGCCAATTCATGAAGTGTATATTTTCAAAACTAAATTTTTACTTCATGAGGCGTGAATAAGTCACGCATATTTAAAAAAAAATCGTGAGTTAAAATTTCGAATAAAATTTCGAAACGAGGATTCACTATTTTTGTAGAAATCTCCATATTTCAAATAAAATTTCGAAAGTTCTCAACAAATTTTCATCATAAAATCCAGGTCTTTTCAAAATTCTTTTAACTCCAAAGATTATTATTTATTACTTTTATGAACAAACCTACGTTTCTAAAAAGTATTTGCAAAGTTCATGCTTTCAAAAACAAAACTTGGGTTTTCATGAAACCTAATAAACAAAACCTTTTGCTACTGCAACTAAGTCATATCTATTCAAAACTTTATGTGTCTCTTCCATATAGGGATTTTTGGCTCGTTCCTTCAATTAACGAACAAACGTGCATAAACATACGTTTTCTAAAAATTCTTCATAAATCCTATGCATACATGCAACCATGGGTTTTGTGGACATTCATCAATCATAAAACCTACAGCAAAAAAAAAAAAAAAAGTTCGGTCTTACTTTGGTCGGCGTCGGTCGGAACTTGGTCGGACGATAAACGGCGGCTATCGGCGGCGACTGAATTCCAGCGCAAAAAAAAATTCATGCTGCCGAACTCGTGAAGTTGGTGGTGAAGTGTTGGTCGGTCAATCAAAAAACAAAATAAATTTTAGGGTTATTCCCTCTTATATCAAACTTATTTCCAAAAACCTAATAAAACATGGATTTCCTTTTTGGGCTAGGGCCCGCAAATCCTAAACCGACCATAACTAAGCTTCCAAACACCCAAATCAGCAGTGCCTCATCTCTCCACGTTCATGAGGTGACACTCTACCTTACTATCAGAGTCCTCATCCGTGCATTTTCTCGTACATGACATCATTGGGGTAAATCGAGGATTCTGAAACTACCTTTGTAGAATGAGTTCAACCACTGATCTCGTCAAATGAAAATCACCATTTAATGCATACTGCAGAACATGGTTGTTCCCCACTAAGCAGGGGACTTAATGTAGATGGTGGATTTTCAACAAACGGAAAAACCGTAAAATCATGAGGCATGTGTTTGACACGGCTTTCAGGCATGCAACGATTCATATTTTACGAAGCCATGATGAATATGTCTTCGAAAAGCCTCCACTAGTTGAGCGTTCGATCCCTGGCATTTCATCGTGCCCTCTATGCAGAATAACGTATTTGGGCGGTTCTCCGTAGATTGAGAACTTAACGCCTTCAGGACGTCGGTGATACTAACTGTTCCCTGACTGCAGGAGAGTGACCCACCTCCACATAAAAGAATAGTTGGGCGTCGGACGCCTTCAGGATTTCGGTGACACTTCACCGTTCCCTGATTATGTGGAGAGAGTGCATAGATTCAGGCGTTCTCCGTAGATTGAGAACACTAACGCCTTCAGGTTGTAAAAAACATCGTGACTCCCTGACTGTGCACCACTCAGAATAGATGTGACGCTTTAACTGGCTAATATATTTTTCTGAAATAGATTACTTCTGCCGCGACATTCACTACTGAATTCCCAGAATAATCTATTATTGTTCCTATTCCATGGTCGTATCCACGTCCTGATCCCATGGAATGGCAATAACAATTGTTCCTATTCCATGGTCGAATCCACGGCCTGATCCCATGGAATGGCAATAACAATTTCTCTGATTCTATGATCGAATCCACAGCTTGATCTCATAGAATAGCAATAAAACAACTATATTATCTTATTACTCCAATTTCATGATCGAATCCACTGGTCTCGTAAAATGGTAATAGATAAATCTTAATTACTCCGATTCTATGGTCGAATCCACGATCCCATAGGATGGTAATGCTCGTTTTATTATTCTAAATTCGTAGTCGAATCCACATCTGATCCTATGAATTAATAATGACATATCTATCCATTTTTATTACTCAGTTTCATGAATTATTCTCCACTGAATCTCATAAATTGGTAATAAATACTCAACAATTGGGCATCTGGACCATCACTGAGTAAGCCCCACAAAAATGGTGCAAGTGTACTCGATAATGATGCACGATTGAGCACCCAGATGTACGAACGAGCATCCAAAAATATGAAACAATGGGGAATCCTTCGCAAAACAGGAGAAAACATTAAAATAATAATAAAATAATGGAGGCGCTCACGGTGGGCCCACCAGCCTGTCGTCCGGCCGTGCCCTAGCCACGGTCGGTCCCCGCCCCTCCCATTATTTTTCCTTATTTTATTTTCACAAACTCACGAGAGGTCTCCATCTTAGCAAAATTCCTTATTTTGTGCAAAACTTGTGAATTCTCCAAATAATATTATAAAATAAGGAGAGGTGTGCGGGACCGAGCAACCTAGCCGGCCGGCCATGCCCAAGCCGTGGCCGGTCCCACACCTCACAATCCTTAGGTTTTTATAATTCTTATGTCAAATCTTCATGGATTCTCCATATCTTCATGGATTCTCCATATCTTCAAGGACTCTCCATAACTTCAAGGATTCATGAAAAAATAATAATAAAATAAGGAAAGGTGTGCGGGATAGAGAAACTTGGACGGCCGACCATGCGCTAGCCATGGTCGGTACCACACCTTCCTATCCCTAAATTTTTATAATTATTATTTCCCCAATTTATGAAACTCCTGGGTTTGAGTAAAATTCGTGAGTTCTTCATATTTTCTCAAATATTGCTCGAATCATGAAAAATTAAAAGCCAACATGGTCACACGGCGGCTAGCCTCTCACAGAAATTTTAAATATTAAAACATTTTTATTTTAGTATTTTTAAGATATTGATGAATTGAGCATACATGCTCATTCCTCCAAGAAATCGAGAATTCTCAGCCAAGATGAAACTCTTCTGAAAATTGACTACGTCACTCAAACGCGCATCAGAAAATACTAAAACTCTCAGTATGGAAACACGGAGATCATGGAAACACGTGCATGCCTCCATGACCGACCAGGTCGTTCCTAGGGCTTGCACCAAGCGGGTCCCACACGTTTCCGCAATTCTGACCTAATTTTCTCAACTGCTCGTACTGGGACCGAACTCTCTCCAACCAACTGGAGAATCCTCCAAACGACCAACAAATGGTCACGTGACCACCTAGAACCGGTTCCATACCCTCTTGGTCGGTCCTCATCTCTCATACCTAGGTTTTATACCTAATGATGAACCCAGCAATATTTTCAGTAAATGGTGAATCCACCATTTTTTCATGATTTCTCACCAACTCTCAAACTGAGAATCCTGGTGCGCGTTCACTCAAGCACTGGACACCACATGGACGTTCCTCATCCCATGTGGTCGGTCCCTATCATTCATGATCAATTTTTAATAATTCCCAAATTGATGGAGGATTGACCAAAAATTAGGGTTTTCGAATGAACGCTCTGTGAAACCATCATTCTGAGCACTCTTCGAACAACTAATAAAATTTATGTTGATTCACTAATCAACATAAATATTTTAATCGATATTTTACTGGGTCACGTCACCAGTAAATAATTCGCTGAATCGAGCAACACTTGCTCGATTACCCGAATATAATCAATATTCGGCAATTCATTGATAATTCGTCGAATTGAGCAATACTTGCTCAGTTGCATGTCATATTATCAAAATCATTAATTTGGTGAATTGAGCAATACTTGATCAGTTGCCCATCAAATTCTTAATATTCAGTAATTTGCAGAGTTGAGCAATACTTGCTCAGTTATCCATCAAATTCTCGTAGTTCGCAGAATTGAGCAATACTTGCTCAATCGTTCAACTAGTCAGTAATTCATCAATGAATCAACAATACTAACGTCCCTTCAAAGAACTACATGTTCGATCCATGAATAGTTGAGCATTCACCATTCATGCTCGATTCACCAAAACTTAGACTCATTGTCTAATCAGTCAACAATTGACTAATAAAATCACGTCTACCCTGTAGACTCCACGACTTGTGAGACATCAATCACGTAAAAAATGAGGGGATATCACTTAGAGTTTTGGTCCGGCGGTCTACGGCACGTGGATTCATCCACAACGAGAAATGTGTGTAAGTTGTGTTAACGGTTGAAGGAGTTAGCAAAGTAGTGGGTGCACGATCAGAAGTCTCCACACGATGTGGAACTGACTTTACCACGATCTCCCACTTTTCCATTATTTCACTCAATAAACCGTCACACTTACAGAGATTAGTGGTTTATCATTCTTGTAATATAAATAAGTCAAAATCGAGGACAACATATATCATCAGTAACAACGTTTTCCGTCAACAACTCGATACAAACTTATTCACAGAACTCAACTTCAGCAGTTCACCATTATTGCAGAAACCTTCAACACACCCGCAATCCTCGATCATCACTGATCCCACACAATTCTCAGCTTCCCTCCTACAGATCGACCCATCTCCCTCTTTGCGACCGAATTGACTCTGGAACGACCATTGTCTTGGTTTAGGCCGGATTCATACAGATTGATTTCCCGAATCTAAGCACCCCCTTTGCAGCGGTGCATCTGTGTGAGGATTAACATTTTGCCCGGTCGAGGAGTCTCGACACCACGCTCGTCTCTCCACTTCCCGAAAAACCGGCGGTCCTTTTTTCCCCATCCACACTTGTAAGTCTTTCCGAAAATCAAAGAAAAAGTCTATGAATAATTAATAACTTGATTGCGAATCGTGGTTCCTGATCAGAAAAGAATGAATCTGAAACTTAAACATGTTTTGGATCCAACTCCAATCTCTAGTGAAAAATCGTCTGAAAAGAGATTAGATTCACTAGACTGCCCAAGTTCTGGTTTTCGTAAAATGTTAGAAAGATTCTTCAAACATGTTGAAAGCTATGCAAAAAAAGGAAAAACCATTGACAGTCTGGACAATGTCTTAGAACTTATTGTTCAATTGAATGCAAGAATTTGTGAAGGAAAGCGAGAATCACTCAGTCTTCAAAATAATCTGGCAGATTATCTGGAACAAAAATTGGCCTTATGCAATGAAGTTCATCAATATACTACAGAGCGTGAAATTCTTACACAATCGCTGGAGCATTCACAAATAAGGAATAAGATCCTTATTGAAGATCTTCTTACAAAGACATGTCGAAAAGTATATCTAGACAAGTGTTTAGAAAAACATTTTCAACAAGGAATGGATACCTTAAGAGGACATATAGAATGTCTTGAACTAAAAATATCAGCATTCTGTTGGATGGCAGATCTAAACCACACAGGGTCAAGTTCAAGGAACGTACCATCCTGGGCACAAGACGTAATCAAGGATATAACATCTCGCAATATTCCTGATGAAGAGGATGGGTCCGAAACCCATACGAGGGATGATAATAATGTCCCTAAAACTAAGAAGGAAGAAATTCCTCGAAAGGCATTTGGTGAGGAAGTTTCTCACCCCAACGCTTAATTGCGTTGGAATGTGCATCCTTACAATGCCCAATCTTCTGATGTAAGGAAGCACACATATCTGGGCTAATATGTATCATGTCAACAATATCTTATTCAACATAGAGAGTTTACACAATCTACTTGAAGATGTTTAAATATGTCCTTCTGTGTAGAAAAGCTGTCTTACAAACAACTTGTGTAAACATGATAAGTTTCCCTATCTAAAGCAGATTTAAATATGTGATCTAAAAGGTTGATTCTTTCTAAAGAATCTTTGTGATTGTCTAACACATTAGATGCAAAAATCTTTTCAAATCTGGTTAAAAATATTTATTTAAGGCTGACTCCTATATTTGGAACATATTAAAGGTATTTCAAGTATATGTACTCAACGTGTCGAGAACTTATGCTAAAGGATGTATTCTCAAACCAGATCTCAAGAAAAACTTCTGAAAGCCTTGAGTGGAATGACTTCGAAGGAATCAGTTCATCTTGATGATACCTTCAAGAAATCTGGTTGTGAAGATATAGAAAATGAAAAGGAAAATGTGACTCATCTCCTTGTCCAAAACAATTTGGATGCTAAGATTGATATTATGAATCTACGACAAATCCTCCTCAGTACTATTGAAACTCATCATAGACAGGCAGCACTACTAAGAACTGTTATCCATAACCAAAGAAAGATGATTAAACTTGGAATCGATAACAGGGAGTATGCTCGAAATAATAATCGAAAGGTTAATGCTTTAGCCTGTGAACATAATCAAGGTATTGTGTGCAAAATCTGAGATATCAGTCGAGATGTTGTTGATGAAGATACTGAAAAATTTGAGGAAATTGAAGATGATCTTTGAAAAATCTGTTGAAAAATAGACATTAATTTTTGATTATTTCAATAAAGTCTATTTTATGAATAAAACTATCTTATTTATGAATGAAATTATTGGTTTATAATTTTTTCTTGTGATAGTTTTGGTTTACGTAGCCTGTGCTTGAATGCTTTATCTTATTGTTATATATGTTTATGGGATGTTTGATTTCGGTTTTCATAACCTTATTATTCGATCTCATATGTTGTGAAACCCTTATGGTTTGGGTGACTTTTTGGTTTAGCAGGATTAAGTTCTAGCCCATATTGGTAGGCTTTATCAAAGGATCATGAGGGGTTCTGATTGAAACAATATATGAAAAAGTCACAATATGTTGAATCGTTTGGTTTAGCATAAAAGCGTATGTGTTTTGGGGTTTTCAACTTTTGCTTGCAATAGTTAAAAACCGGTTTCCAACCTTTCTCTGGTAAAGGTTGGTTGTTGTTATTCTTTTTGTCGTGCATAAGGATGACAACATAATGATATTTCGGTATCAATTCTCCCTGGAAAGAAGATGCAAACATTATTGAAGAAGAGAATGCGAAATTTGAGGTAACGACTTTGTTAGTTAATCGTTTTCCTGTTTAAGAAAAGCCTGAGTTTATTGCGTATATTTATTGCTTTTGTTTAAAAAAAATCGGTACAATTGATGTTTATTCTATTATTTGTGTATGGATGTGTGTGTGATTCAATTGTTTCCGGTTAAGAAAAACTATTGTTATCTTGCTTTATTGTTTGGTATCAATCATTTAGGCTTACAAAATTTTGGTGCAATTGCGGTGCTTTAATGTGTATGTTGTTTCAATTGCTTCTGATTTAGGTAAATAATTATGCAAGTTGATTTAATTGGTTTGTATGAATTGTTTATGGCTTAGCAAAAGAAAAGGTTTTCGGGATGAATTGTTTAGTCCAATTCGATTCTGAATAAGAGAAACTAAGTTAATTCTGATCTTAGTTAGACTTATCAAAGTGAAGGTTTCGGTTATTCAAGTTTAATCGAATGTCTTAACAAGAAATGCTAGTTAACTAACCTAGTACTTTTCTTGTTTAAAAGTGAAAATTCTAAGTTATATGGATAATTAGAACCTGATGAGAAAAATAGAGTTATCTTTATTTTGGTCTTATAGAACAAGCGATTGTATTTGTGAAATCAGTTTAGCAAAGGAACTAGGGTGCTTAGTTGATTTTTGGTTTGCTAAACTATTAGGGAAAATTTCTTCGGGCAATGGTTTCCTTGGTAACATATCAAAACAAATTATTTTGTAGTTCGGTTTTGATATTGGTTATCAAAAATGGTGTGTGGAACCCTCGTGCTTAACTCTTATAGGTTGCAAGTCTTGTGAGATTTGTAGGATCCTTTCGGTTTATCTTTTATTTGCTCGTACCTTTGTCATTTTGTGACAAAAAGGGGGAGAAATATATGGAGTAAACAAGTGATATTGGTATTGATTTATATTGATTGATATCACTAAGGGAAAGGACAATGGTGCTTAAACGTTATATCTAACGAAAGAGTAAAGCATAGACTAAGGGGGAGTAGCATATCATATGATAATGGAAATAACAAAGACGTGAAGATTGAAAATCTACATATCTTACCTTTAGGGGGAGTATTAGCTTTGTTATTATAATGTCAACGACGGCATTTATGGATTGAATGTATGTAGGTTATTGTACTGTTGAATTTTGGAATCAAACGTATGTGTAATGAATTCTTGTAATTTATTTATCCATATGATGTAAGAGTTTTGTCACTAAAATTGACAAAGGGGGAGATTGTTAGAGCATAGCTCGGTTGAACCCACCAAGCGTTGGTATGTCAAGTTTGGTTGTCATTTTTTAGTGAACCAAAACTCATTTAAAGAGTCACTTGATTATATACTAGAGTCAACTTCGTATAGGTTAGCTTGAAAGTATTAGGATATGAGACATTACAAGTATTACATGAAGACTTGAAGAATGTGAACAAGTACGGAGATACAACGACAAGATCATCCTTCCACTTGAGGTTAGTAACATTTGACTTGAACTGTTTCATTCCTAAGGTATCTTTCAAGTCGTGCATATTGAAAACATAACTGCGAAGCTATGAATGATTATACTCTAGTTAGACGTAGTATTAAGGAATACAATACGAAGTATAACGCTTATCTTTTGAACTTCGTATATAAGACATCGACATAATCTTTTGAATGCTATTGTGATTATGTATGGGTATGAGGTGAAGATTTCATCCTAGGAAACAATGTTTTACATTCGTTTAAAGGAAGTAAATTCATGAACTTGTTTTGTGAATCGAAAGGGAAATCGCTAGGCTTATTGGTATTTTTATTCATTTGATATCTTTTGAATTACCAATATGTGTGATTAGTATAACCGCTCATTACTTGCTTATGTTCTTGGTAAAACTATTCACAAGGCCTGATTTTTGTATTGGTACGACTTTTATTAGTGAAACCGATCTTAAGTAATCACCTGAGATGGTATGATCGATTTAGTATTATTGGTATGACCAACTCTAGGAAAAGGGGAACCGATCCTAGTAAGAGGTGCAACCGATCACAAGAGGGGAATCGATCCTTGTAAGAGGTGCAACAAGTTTCTAGATATTGGGAACAGATCCTATGAACATGTGCAACACGTTTTTAGACATTGGGAACCGATCCTATGGACATGTGCAACAAATAAAAGTTAGATACCATATATATGTGGGAACCGATCCTAGTACCTAGTCAACCAAGTTTTGGCAACTAGTGTGACTAATTCTAGTACCCAAATGGAGGTAGAACCAAAACTTGTTTTGGTAGAACCGTGAAACCTATGTTTGGTGATTTGATAGGATAATCAATCACATAGTTCTTGGAAGTCAAATGAACCAATTCTAGACTTGTTTGGAAGTGTGGCAAATCGATTCAAAGATTGTAAGTATGAAAGAGGACTTACAAAGTAAAGATGTCGACATAGTTTGAACATGTGCAGTAACGCTTATCTTTTATTGTTCAAAGATATTCCTTAATAGCTAAAGGAGAATCCCGGATCGAAAATAAATTGAAAATATTTTAATTAAGGTTTTTAATCTTATATTTGGAAAATAAAAATTAGCAAGTGCATTTATTAGTTGGAGATTTTCTAAGAGATTTTCGATCAACATTTGGACAAAGCATTTCCAGGAATTACGGAAACCGATTTTGGAAATATATTGCATATCTTGAGAATATTTTCGTTTTTGGAAATTCCTTGGTGTCCAAACTTCCTTGGTGTATAAATATCAAAGTTTGCATTTCGATCAAACTAATCCACAGAGCCGGCAAAACTACCTAGTTGTGTTGTTACCGGTGGAGCCGCCTATTCGGAGAGGAAAGTAACCTAATTAGGCGAAATCTCTTACGGCCGCTCGGTTTAAAGACTTCTTTGGGATTGAGAAGATCTATTAGTACCGTTGGTGGGAAACTAGATAATTGTTGTTTATTATTAGTTTTCGATTGATTTGACTGACTAACGGTTGTTGAATTTTTATTGCACCTGGTTTGTTTATGCTTGAGAATCTTCTCTTCTGATATAAGATTCACTCAAACTAGATCGAAGTTTCGACGGGGATCTTTAGACTATTTGTAGATCTAAAGACGTCTTGTGATAATCCATTGTTAATAGACTTCGTTCTGTGTGTGATTGATTACAAGAGATTCGAGTTGATTGTGTGCAGGTGTTTATTGAAGATCTAAGAAGATTTGAAGACGAAGAAGATTTCTGATTTGGGTTCATAATCTTTGGTGTGCACAATACTTGTTTCGGGTAAAGAGGATCCAACTATAATCGGTTTATCCTTGTGGTAGATTGGATTGATTAGTTGAGTAGATCGGCATCAATACAATTCTTTGTGATTAAAAGTATTGATTGCAAAATCTTGACAATTACTTTGATAGTTGTTATTAGATAAATCTAAGGACCTGACAAAGGACTTTATTGGGATAAGCAGAAGAGCCTTTTGTCGAACTCATATCACTTGGTTGAAAAGAGTTGTTACCGAACAGATTTGTTGTTCCTTTACTGTTTGGAATACGAACCAAAGGAATTGTTCCAAGTATGTGAGTTACTAAAAGTCGGAGGCGTGGGAATACAGACAGAACTAGGTGAATTGTAGGTTTAGTTGCTTGATCTCAGCTATACGAATTTGGTTTGATTTTGTATAGCGGATTAATCTTGAGAGTATTCAATTCTAGACAAGTACCCAGGGGTTTTCTGCATTTGGGGTTTCCTCGTTAACAAAATCTTGTTGTGTCATTTTCTTTTATTTTTCGCAATTATAATTGTTGTTATTATAATTTAAAGTAAATTACACAAACGTTAATTCCTATTTAGTTGGTAGTAATCCTATTATGTTTGGTTAAATCCGAACCATTTATCAAGTAAACATACTTCGTTGTTGTATTGTCTCGATCTCGTATCCATAAACGATCACACGAAGTGTGAAACCATTAGTTGTATTGTCTCGACTCAGTCCATAGACAATCACTCTCGGGAAAAGGACTTATAGGTGGAAAAGTTTTAGATTGAGGTATATTTGGGTACCTCATCTTTTCAGGTATGACTTTTATTAGTGAAACCGATCTTAAGTAATCACCTGAGATGGTATGATCGATATTTTGTAATTGGTATGACCAACTCTAGACATTAATGAACGATCCTAGTAAGAGGTGTAACCAATCACAAGTATGTGGAATCGATCCTTGTAAGAGGTATAACAAGTCTTAGTAATTGGTAACCGATCATATGACTTGTGCAACCGATTATGAGTAAATACCATAATTATGTGGTAACCGATCCTAGTACCTAGTCAACCAATTTTTGGAAAGCTAGTGTGACCGATCCTAGTACCCACATGGAGGTAGAACCGAAGCTTTGTGTTTTGGTAGAACCGTGAAACCCATTAATGGTGATTTGACAGGATAATCAATTACATTGTTAGAGCACTTCTCGGTCGAACTCGCATGCATTGCTATCTCAAGCATGTTTGTCAATGTTAGTGATAAGTCTTGATTTCTAGCCTATTTATAGATGTCTCGGACTAGGACATAGATTGTGTAGTTGAGCTTAGACTTCACGGCGTTCATCATTTGAAGACGAAGAACTATTAAGGGGAGCTTGTGGAACTTCATCGACAAAAGGTATGTGGAGACTTAAACTCATCTATCACTTGGAAAGTCTATTTCTACTCTATCTCCTATATTGATACATAAGTCGTATTACAATATAGTTTTCTATAAAAAGATTTGAGATTTCGAGCTGAGTTTATCTCGCCCACATATTTCTCGAAATATGTGTCTGCAAGCTTTCGCTTCGACCAAGTTCATTTTATATCATGTGAAAATTGCCGAGTAACATCTTACATGGTTTGTGTGATACAATCATTTGGTGTAGTCTTGAAATGTTTCGTTATGATTATTTCAATAACTTGAAAATTGCTTTGATGCTAATAGTGTGTGAAAACGGATATTGTCATCCTCTAAGAAAGTTTCAATGATTGAAATAAGAGTATAGAACACTTAACCATTATTGGATATGTCATGTTGTGCACTCTTGCACATATGCACACCCGTTTGGTACCTGTTGGTTTGAGAAATCCGGGAACCTAAGTATGCGTAGCCGTTTGCGTACAGGTTCATGTCCGAGAATTTCTGCTGGGATTGAAAGTTCACGTACTCGTTTATATACTGCCGAAACCTAATCTTAGTCCGGGTATTTCAAGTATGCGTACCCGTTTGCATACTTGAAGGTTGAAGTTCTAAAATCAGTTATGAACATGAGCATAAACATTTATATAATAAGCAATGCAATCTTTGCAAACCGTGGCTATAATGTTCATGATTGATTCGAGTGATTCAAACCGACTTTGCTTCAATTGTGCTCTTGTATAATTCTATAAGAATATAGCAATTGAACAACTATTTAACTTGTTTCATTTGAGTCATTTGAACTAATTATGGTTAAGATGAATAAAGTTAATATAGGAGTAATCATATGGCTAACCTCGGTTAACTATTTGTGAACCAACATGGTGTACACGTTTGGGTACGGTTACAAAAACCTAAATGAGGGTACATTTCATTTGTGTGTAACAAGCTAAGTTCGATCTAACAGTTGAAAGATATTAGCTTGGTTGAATCAGGTTTTTCATCTAACGGTGAATATTGAATGCTTTGTTACCAAGGAAACTTGGATTGCAAACCCTGATTTGAAAACTATGTAAATGAGAACTTTAGCAACTGGGAAACCTAATCCCCACACCTCCTGTGTGTTACTAGTTGCATAAACTAGAGTCGATTCTCCTTTAACCTTAGGTTTCTATCGAGACCCTGTAGGTTAACGACTGGAAAGATTTCATTGGGATTGTGAAGCCAGACCCAACTATTTTCTTTGTAGTTGCGTGTTCTGATCTTTCTCGATTCTATCATATTGAGTACAACTGAAATAATTGACTCGAGATTAATTTCTCCGATAGGCAAGATAAAAGTAATCACAAACATATTCGTCTCATCGTTTGTGATTCCACAACATCTTGTTTCGCTAGTTGATTAAGATTATTGTGAGGTGATTGAAAATTATCAGATCGCTGCCATCTAGATACGATTCTAAGAAGCATGCGATCGTTGAAGGAAATAACCTTTATGCTCTCTCCAGAAACACACTGGTTGGAAAGCTAAAGATCTTTGATCATGAGCATACATCCAAAATCGGAAAGGATGTTTCCTTCAAAGCATAAAAGAACACTAAATTAGTTGACAAAAGTAAAAGTGTTTATGTCTCTGCGGATGATTTTTTGAGGCTGATCTATCAGATGATGATCTTAACAAGTCAGTCTCTTTGATAACATGACAATTTAGAGATCTGGTATTGAAGAGAAGTAAACGGTCCTCCAGAGACAAACCTAAATCATCAGTTAAACCTCACAATCGCATTCCTTCTAAAAACAGGGATGCTGACGAGGCTATTGACGAGGATATGCCACAGTGATTTAAGTGTAAAGGTTTTGGTCATTTTGCAAATGAGTGTCCAAACCGTAGAAAATACACTGGGAACAAAGGTCTTGCCGCAACTCTTGTCGAAATATCTGATCATTATGATTCCAACGAAGACGAAAAATCAAGTGTTGCACTTCTTTGTGAAGATATTTTTTTTGATAATTGTAGCAATACATACGTCAATCTTGATATTCTTCCAGAAGAAGACTCAACCAATCTGGAAGAAAAAATTAACCTCTCTGTTGGAAACTCTCTGTCTAATTTTTCAGGTTCCACTCTGTGTCTAGCAGCTTGCACATCTCGGGCGTCTGAATCATCTTATCCATTGACATGCTCTTATTGTTCACTCAAAGGTCATGAACTTTCAAAGTGTTTCAATTACAAACACAAGATGAGATATGTCAATAAACTTCAACCAAAAGCAAATCGCCTACCAAACAAGCTTAAACTTGTTCAAAAAACCGCTGAGGTATGTAAGATTTTATCCTCTTCAAAGAAGTTAGTTTCCAAAGAGAAGACAAGACCACTATAAAATAGAGTATGTTCTAAAATTTTTGATAGACAGGGTTCTATGAATTTCGTTCAAAAAGTTTATGGTGGACAGATTGTTGTTCACCGTAGCACAACTTGATTGTGTTGTTTTGAGTGCATCTTGTCTCATGTGCCTGATTAAAAGGGACGAGATTGTGCACACCTCAGGCTTTAAGAACAAAAAAAAATGTTTTTTTTCTTAGATTTGTCGTGCGTTTTGTGAAAATAGAATTCTTTCATATTGGAAGGGACTTCCCTGTTTAACCAATAAAAGAGGGTTATTTTCGACAATTCTACTCTCTTTAGGGTTGTGATTGTGATTGCGTGAACATGTGTGGTTAAAGGTTCCGTAACCCTACATTCCTTTTCCTTCTCTGAAACTCTTTTCATCTTAAGAATTCATGTTGAGTTTAAATTGTGATTTCCTCTCACAAACCCATACACGTATGGATATTCCAAGCATCAAGTGTTATGATGGAAAAGATGTTAGTATGATTGTTAAGCCATCAATCATGAAGGAAAAAGAGAAATCTCCGTTACCTCTAACTTTGAAAAGAAAAAGAAGGAATGTAAGGAATCCAAGAGTTGTTCTGTCAAATTCTCAGAAGTTTTCTGGTGTTCTTGAAGAGTTGAAGGAAATAAGGAAGGAGATTCAGCAAATAAAGGCTTTTGTTATGTGAACTCTCAAAATTTAGAGGCCCTAGTTCGACATCATCAGTCTAGAAGGTTTGCTGGAATTGACTCATTTCTTCATGAACCTTATGTACCTATGGATGTTGACGACAAGGAGTTCGGGGACGATAAAGAATTCTTCAGAGGTCTCAATGTCTAGTAAATCTTCTTATGAGAATT
Source organism: Papaver somniferum (assembly GCF_003573695.1). Classification (NCBI taxonomy): domain Eukaryota; kingdom Viridiplantae; phylum Streptophyta; class Magnoliopsida; order Ranunculales; family Papaveraceae; genus Papaver; species Papaver somniferum. The sequence goes on from NW_020634374.1 coordinate 6,622,427, forward strand.
TATTTCTTGTGTTTTTAGAAGAATAACTAGGGTTTGGAATAGCCATTATTGTGAGTACACATAGCTATCTCCAACATTTCCATCTTCATGTTTTTAGATTTATTTATTTAAATTCTAAGTTTTTTGGAAGATGATGTTTGCAATTATAATCTTTATGATTTTATATGTTGCAAATTTTTATGGGATATGATGTTTACGTCTGTGAACCTGTGACTGCCCCATACTTTTTCAAAAGTTATATCTATTATGTCGGTATGAAAGTATTGATAAAAGATAGAATGGACTTTTGACAAACAAAAGTTAAAGCCTTTTATGTCATTATGCAAATTTTGATGGAAGAAAGGATGAATTTTTGTTTACAAGGATTATGTCTATTATATATCATTGTGCAAATAGTGATGAAAAATAGAATGAATTCTTGTATATTCCGCAGTATTGGTCGATCTTCGATCCACACTTTTGTGCACATACTGTGTTGCTCCGTAAGTTCTCTTATGTCGATCATGACCAATTGAATTGATCATTTTTGTGGTTGATTCAATTGAGAGTTTTGGATTCAAATTCATGTTTTCATGTGATTTGGTTATATCCAAAGAAATCCTTCTTTTCTTGTAAAAGCAAGGTCGCCTTTGTTGTTCTTTCGGGAATGACATACTACGGGGGAGAGTTCTTAATTGAACTTGTGATTAATTAATTGCCAAATCTTTGTGGGGAGTGCGACTGTGGAATATTATAGGGGTTATCTTGTATATTTATAAACTCCTTGATGAATGCATTTAGCTTCGGCTTTATGATTGCATCAAAATAAGTTGGTATGTTATTCTCTTTTGGTCATGAAGAATCTCTATGAAAATTTCATGAGGATCCCACTAGTTTTCGTACCTTTACCAATTTATATTGACAAAAAGGGGGAGAATTAATGTGTAGTTTCATACTACAAATACATATGGTTTACGGATCATTATGTAAGGGGGAGTGGTTTTCATGTTGAGATGAAGTATTGATTAAGGGGGAGTGATACATATCACCATAGTATTGTTGTCAAAGTTGTGATACAATAGAACTTTGATGTTGTGTAATAATACTATGACATTGTATAACAATGATTGAGAGCATTTGTTTTCTCATTGTTATCGCTATGGATCTTCAACAACTATGATGCTGAGATGAACACGTTTAAAATCATGGAGTACTTGGAAGTGACGAAGTTTTCGAGTCGTGTTGAAGATGCCAAGGAGATCAAGCATTTGGATGAGAAGCTACAATTTTTATTTATTTTGTAATCCATATGTTTTGATAGTTTTGTTACTAAAATTGACAAAGGGGGAGATTGTTAGAACACTGCTCGGTCGAACTCGTATGCGTTGCTATCTCAAGCATGTTTGTCAATGTTAGTGATCAAAACTATAAGTCTTGATTTCTAGCCTATTTATAGATGTCTCGGGCTAGGACATAGATTGTGTAGTTGAGCTTAGACTTCACGGCGTTCATCATTTGAAGACGAAGAACTACTAAGGGGAGCTTGTGGAACTTCCTCGACAAAAGGTATGTGGAGACTTAAACTCATATATAACTTGGAAAGTCTATTTATACTCTATCTCCTATATTGATACATAAGTCGTATTACGATATAGTTTTCTATAAACAGATTTGAGATTTCGAGCTGAGTTTATCTCGCTCACATATTTCTCAAAATATGTGTTCGCAAGCTTTCGCTTCGACCAAGTTCATTTTATATCATGCGAAAATTGCCGAGTAACATCTTACATGGTTTGTGTGATACAATCATTTGGTGTAGTCTTGGAATGTTTCGTTATGATTATTTCAATAACTAGAAAATTGCTTTGATGCTAATAGTGTGTGAAAACGGGTATTGTTATCCTCTAAGAAAGTTTCAATGATTGAAATAAGAGTATAGAACACTTAACCATTATTGGATATGTCATGTTGTTCAATCTTGCACATATGTAATCCATGTCCGGGAACCATATTATGCGCACCCATTTGCGTACCTGTTGGTTTAAGAAATCCGGGAACCTAAGTATGCATACCCGTTTGCGTACTGGCGTACAAGTTCATGTCCGAGAATATCTTCTGGGATTGAAAGTTCGCGTATCTGTTTGCGTACTAGCGAAACCAATCTTAGTCCGGTATACTTGAAGGTTAAAGTTCTAAAATCGGTTATGAACATGAATATAAACATTTATATAATAAGGAATGCAATCTTTGCAAACCGTGGCTATAATTTTCATGATTGATTCGAGTGAATCAAACCGATTTTCCTTCAATTGTGCTCTTGTATAATTCTACGAGAATATAGCAATTGAAAAACTCTTTAACTAGTTTCATTTGAGTCATTTGAACTAGTTATGGTTAAGATGAATAAGGTTGATATGAGAGTAATCATATGGATAACCTAGGTTAACTATTTGCGAACCAACATGGTATACACGTTTGGGTACGGTTACATAAACCTAAATGAGGGTACATTTCATTTGTGTATAACAAGCTAAGTTCGATCTAACGGCTGAAAGATATTGGCTTGGTTGAATCAGGTTTTTTATCTAACGGTGAATATTGAATGCTTTGTTACCAAGGTAACTTGGATTGCAAACCCTGATTTGAAAACTATATAAATGAGAACTCTAGAAACTAGGAAAACTAATTCCCACACCTCTTGTGTGTTACTAGTTGCATAAACTAGAGTCGATTCTCCTTTAACCTTAGGTTTCTATGGAGACCTTGTAGGTTAACGACTTCAATTATTTCATTGGGATTGTGAAGCCAGACCCAACTATTTTCTTTGTAGTTGCGTGTTATGATCTTTCTCGATTCTATTGTATTGAGTACAATTGAAATAACTGACTCGACATTAATTTCTCCTATATGCAAGATAAAAGTATTCACAAACATCTTCGTCCCATTGTTTGTGATTCCACAATATCTTGTTTCGCTAGTCGATTAAGATTATTGTGAGGTGATCGATAATACTAGGTTGTTCTTCGGGAATATAAGTCTGGTTTATCAATTGGTTCTTGTTCACCTTGATTTATCAAAAGACGGAACAAAAAATCTTGGGTATTTCTGTGGGAGACAGATTTATTTAATCTATAGAATTTTCTGTGTGAGACAGATTTGTTTATCAAGTCTTCGACTTTGGGTCGTAGCAACTCTAGGTTGTGGGTGGGATCAACTATGGGAATCAAGTGCGTAGTATCCTGATGGGATCAGAGATGTAAGGAACGCAACTGTACGTTGAATTAGTGTGAGATTGATTAGACTTCAACTATAGTCCAGTTCGAAGTTAATTGGTAGTAGGCTAGAGTCTATAGCGGTTTAATACAGTGTGGTGTGCAATCTGGACTAGGTCCCGGGGGTTTTCTGCATTTGCGGTTTCCTCGTTAACAAAACTTCTAGTGTCTGTGTTATTTCTTTTCCGCATTATATTTTGTTATATAATTGAAATATCACAGATCGTGCATTAAGTTCAATCAATTAGAATATCTGACCTTTGGTTGTTGATTTAAATTGATTGACACTTGAGCATTGGTCCTTGGTACCGTTCAAGTTACTCCTCTTATATTCAATCGGGCTCGCAGATTTCTATTTGCTGATTGCGGATTGAATTAAGAGTTAGAGATATTAAATTCTTTGATATACTTTACTCTAGATTGAGTCTGACTGTCTAGTTGATTCTCTAGAAAGTATATTGGAGTAACTCCTCTCAGATTTCCAAACGAATTGTTGGGTGTGGTCGTTAGACCCCCGCATTTTCACACATAATTCTTGGAAGTCAGATGAACCAATTTATAAACTCGTTTGGAAGTATCGCAAATCGGTTCCAAGATTGTAAATATTGAAAAAGCGGGGGTCTAACAACACCACCCAATATTTCGCTTAACAATCTGTATGGACAAACTCCAATATACTTTTTATGAGAATCAACTAGACAGTCAGACTCAATCAATAAAATGATATATCAAAGATTTTATATCTCAATCTCTCGATTTGATCTTTACTCAAGCAAATAGAAATCTGCGAGTCTTTATCAAAGAGAGATAACTTGGACGGTACCAAAGACCAATGTCCAAGGATCAATCAATATCAATCAAAAACCAAAGGTTGGATTTCCAATTTATGATCATGAACACACAACATGTATTATTTCCATTATGTAAAACATAATGCGGAAAAGAAATAACACAAACACCAGAAATTTTGTTAACGAGGAAACCGCAAATGCAGAAAAACCCCGGGACCTAGTCCAGATTGAATACACACTGTATTAAGTCGCTACAGAAACTAGCCTAATCCAAGCTAACTTCGGACTGGACTATAGTTGAACCCCAATCAGTCTCCCACCGATCCAAGGTACAGTTGTACTCCTACGCCTCTGATCCCAGCAGGATACTGCGCACTTGATTCCCTTAGCTGATCTCACCCACAACCAAGAGTTGCTGCAACCCAAAATCGCAGACTTGATAATAAACAAATCTGTCTCACACAGAAAAGTCTATCAAAGGATAAATCTGTCTCCCACAGATAAACCCTAGGTTTTGTTCCGTCTTAAGATATGAAATCAAGGTGAACATGAACCAATTGATAATCCGGTCTTATATTCACGAAGAACAGCCTAGATTAATCAATCACCTCTCTACAATCCTTCCCGACTACACAGGCGGTTTGTCGAGGAATCACAAACAGTGAGACGAAGATGTTTGTGACTTCTTTATCTTGCCTATTGGAGAATTCTCACTATCTCAAGCCAATCAATCGATTGTACTCGTACGATAGAAGATGCAAGATCAGATCACACAACTACGATAAAAGTAGTATCGGTCTGGATTCACAATCCCAATGAAGTCTTTAAGTCGTTAACCTGGTTTTAGAGAATAAAACCAAAGGTTAAAGGAGAATCGACTCTAGCGAGCACACCAGTATTACACAGACTTGTGGGGATTAGTTTTGCCCAATGCTAGATGCCTCCTTTATATAGCCTCCAAATCATGGTTTTGCCTTAGTTACAAAGCAATCCATATTCACCGTTAGATGAAAACCTGATTTAGATTCAAGCTAATATTTCTCAACCGTTAGATCGAAAACTTAGCTTGTCACACATACTTGGGTAGACGTTTACTGGGTTTGCAAAAACCATGCCCAAACGTGTACGTGTATGTTGGTTCAACACAGTAACCCAGAAGGTTAACCATATGAGCATTTCATATTAACCATGTTCTTCTTCACCATAACTAGTTCAATTGACTTAAATGAACAAGTTAAAGAGTTGTTCAATTGCTATGAGATCTTATGTAACTACACAAGACACAATTGAAACAAAGATGATTCGATTCGATTGAATCGGCTCATGAACATCATAGCCACGGTTTGCATAAATCATTCCTTAGTAATTTAATGTTTCATGTTCAGAGCACATATTTAGATCATAACCTGTTAAGTTCACAAACAAGTTCGCGGACTTAAGTAAACCGGTTGAGTTTTCCAAACTCATCAGAAATTCTCGGAAAGAGAATTTCCGCCAGTTCGCGGACTTAGCACACAAACGAGTTTTGGAAAATCCAGCAGAAATTCTCGGTCGAGAACTTCCGACAGTTCGCGGACTTGGCAAGCCAATTCCACTATCCTTCCGATTTCTCTTGATCAACAAAGTTCGAAAACTTCGGTTCAAGGAATACATGGTTAGTTAGTCTAAACTCTCATTTCAATCATTGAGACATTCTCAGAGGATGCTATGTAGCTGTTATTCACAAACTGATTCACGTCAGAGCAATTCTCAAAGTGATTGAAACTTTTCATGACTTTCGTCACTAGGTGAAGATAAACTTGATCAAAGCGAAACGCTTTACCAAAACACGATTTCGAGAAAAATATAAGCAATGAATGCTCAACTCAAAATGTCAAATGTGTATGATCTAGTCTATATAGCATACGACTTTTTGTCTCATAAGAAGTAGGAGATAGAAAAGATAGACTTTTGAGTGATAGATAAGTTCAAGCCTCCACATACCTTTTTGTTGATGAAGTTCCACGGTTCCTTGTATAGATCTTCGTCGTTGTATGATGAATCTCCATGAAGTCCTTGAGCTCAACTGCACTTTTCTATCCTAGTCCGAGACTTAGCTATGTAGACTAGAAATCAAGACTCATAGTTTTGATCAGTAACATTGACAAACATGCTTGAGATAGCAACGGATGCGAGGTCGACCGAGCTATGCTCTAACAAATATGAAAAAGGATTTACAAAGTAAAGATGTCGACATACTTTGAACATGTGCAATAATTCTTATCTTTTATTGTTCAAAGATATTCCTTAATAACTAAAGGAGAATCTCATATTGAAATAAATTGAGAATCTTTTAACTAAGGTTTTTAGTTTTATATGTTTTTAATTTCCAGCAATTAAAATGCATATCTTTAGAAAATAAAAATTGGTACTGTGCACTTACTAATTGGAGATTTTCTACTGAGACTTCGGTCAAAATCTGGATAGAGCATTTCCAAGAATTATTGAAACCGAATTTGGAAATATATTGCATATCTTGAGAATATTTTTGGTTTTGGAAATTCCTTGGTGTCCAAACTTCCTTGGTCAATAAATATTGAAGTTTGCATTTCGAGCAAACTAATCCTCAGAGCCAGCAAAACTACCTAGTTGTGTTGTTACTGGTGGAGCCGTCTATTCTGAGAGGAAAGTACCCTAATTAGGCGAAATCTCTTACGACCGCTCGTTTTAAAGACTTCTTTGGGATTGGGAAGCTCTACGAGTACCGTTGGTGGGAAGCTAGATAATTGCAGTTTATTATTAATTTTCGATTTATTTGATTGACTACCGGTTGTTGAACTTTGATTTCACTTAGTCTGTTTATGATTGAGAATCTTCTCTTCTGATATAAGATTCACTCAAACTAGATCGAAGTATCGACGGGGATCTTTAGACTGTTTGCAGATCTAAAGACGTCTTGTGATAATCCATCGTTAACAAACTCCGTTCTGTGTGTGATTGATCACAAGAGATTCAAGTTGTTTGTGTGCAGGTGTTTATTGAAGATCTAAGAAGATTTGAAGACAAAGAATATTTCTAATTTGAGTTCATAATCTCTGGTGTGCACAAAACTTGATCGGCTGGGGATCCAACTATAATCGGCTTATCTTTGTGATAACCTTGATTGATTAGTTGAGTAGATCAGCATCAATACACTTCTTGGTGATTAATAGTATTGATTGCATAGTCTAGAAACTTACTTTGGTAGTTGTTGATAGATTGATCTAAGAACCTGACAAAGGAGTTTATTGGGATAAACTGAAGAGCCTTTTGTCAAAATCATATCACGTTGTTTGAAAAGAGTTGTTACCTAACAGATTTGTTGTTCCTTTATTGTTTGGAATACGAACCAAAGGAATTGTTCCAAGTGCGTGACTTATTGCAATTTGGAGGCGCAGGGATAGTAACAGAAATAGGTGAACTTGAAAATGCGGGGGTATAACAACCACACCCAACAATTCGTTGGGCAATCTGAGAGGACTTACTCCAATACACTTTCTAGAGAATCAACTAGACAGTCAGACTCAATTTAGAATAAGTATATTAAAGAGCTTAATATCTCTAACTCTTCAATCCGCAATCAGCAAATAGAAATCTGCGAGCCCGATTGAATATAAGAGGAGTTACTTGAACGGTACCAAAGACTAGTGTTCAAGTGTCAATCAATGTAAATCAACAACCAAAGGTTGGATATTCTAATTAATTGATCTTAACACATAACCTGTGATATTTCAATTATATAATAAAATATAATGCGAAAAATAAATAACATAGACACCAGAAGTTTTGTTAACGAGGAAAGCGCAAATGCAGAAAAACCTCGGGACCTAGTCCAGATTGAACACCACACTGTATTAAGCCGCTACAGACTCTAGCCTACTACCAATTAACTTCGGACTGGACTGTAGTTGAACCCTAATCAATCTCACACTGATTCAAGGTACAGTTGCGTTCCTTACGTCTCTAATCCCAGCAGGATACTATGCACTTGATTCCCTTAGTTAATCTTACCCACAACCAAGAGTTGATACGACCCAAAGTCGAAGACTTGATAAACAAATCCGTCTCACACAGAAAAGTCTATAGATTGAATAAATTTGTCTTCCACAGAACTACCAAGAGTTTTTGTTCCGTCTTTTGATAAATCAAGGTGAACAAGAAACCAATTGATAAACCAGACTTATATTCCCGGAGAACAACCTAGTATTATCAATCACCTCACAATAATCTTAATCGACTAGCGAAACAAGATATTGTGGAATCACAAACGATGAGACGAAGATGTTTGTGATTACTTTTATCTTGCTTATCGGAGAAATTAATCTCGAGTCAATTATTTCAATTGTACTCAATACGATAGAATTGGGCAAGATCAGAACACGCAACTACAAAGAAAATAGTTGGGTCTGGATTCACAATCCTAATGAAGTCTTTGAAGTCATTAACCTACATGGTCTTGATAGAAACCTAAGGTTAAAGGAGAATCGACTCTAGTTATGCAACTAGTAACACACAAGAGGTGTGGGGATTAGATTTCCCAGTTATTAGAGTTCTCCTTTATATAGTTTTCAAATCAGGGTTTGCAATCCAACTTACCTTGGTAACAAAGCATTCAATATTCACCGTTAGATGAAAAACCTGATTCAACCAAGCTAATATCTTTCAACTGTTAGATCGAACATAGCTTGTTACACACAAATGAAATGTACCCTCATTTAGGTTTATGTAATCGTACCTAAACGTGTACACCATGTTGGTTCACAAATAGTTAACCGAGGTTAGCCATATGATTACTCTCATATCAAACTTATTCATATTAATCATAACTAGTTCAAATGACTCAAATGAAACTAGTTAAAGAGTTGTTCAATTGTTATATTCTCGAAGAATTATACAAGAACACAATTGAAGCAAAATCGGTTTGATTCACTCGAATCAATCATGAACACTATAGCCACGGTTTGCAAAGATTGCATTCCTTATTATATAAATGTTTATGTTCATGTTTAAACCGATTTTAGAACTTTAACCTTCAAGAATGCAAACGGGTACGCATACTTGAAATACCCGGACTAAGATTGAGTTACGCCAGTAAGCAAACGGGTACGTGATAGACGCATTTATGTGTCTAATTTGTCCTCAATGTTTCGTATTGTTAGTACTCGTTTTCGTCCTTATTATGGTGTTTTGTGTGTTTGTAGGTATTTTTGGAGAAATAAACATGCGTGGAAAATTCATCTTGAAAAGTTGTTTGTGGCACCCCGGAGAACATGTGTTGTGCGGACTCTCATTTTGGTTAAGGGGCACCTCAATTACTAAGGGGCACCTCAGTTGGGAAGCTGCTATTCGCACCCCTACTCTGGGTAGGGGTATACCCATCTTCATCGTTTCAAAATTATGGTTTTGGCGGGAAATAAGGGCAGTAGAAGAACATATTTCTGGTTCGAGATTCGGGATGATTTAGCGAGACTCAATGGCTAGATCTGCAGAGGAAGACGTGACGAACATTAACAGGCGTGGTATGGGATTTTTCTTGGATTAAGTTGGGCTATATTTATCGGGTTAAAGATGGACAGTGTGCACGAGAATATATCACCCTTTCCCGTGAATTCTGTGTTGTGCGTGTGTGTTGAGAGTGTTTGAACCAAACAATGACATTCAGTAGTGTGTTTTAGTGTGTATAACCAACAACAGATACGGAGAATCACTTGCAGACGCGTGAACGGGTTTAAAAGGGAAAAATAATCCCGTGATAGAAGAGTATTAAAGAGAGAATTATTTGCAGATATGATGCGAGATTTGGGTGCAGTGAGGCTATATAAGTCGTTCAGGGTCAGTATAGTGGAGGGGAGAGAGATTGGGAGAGTTGCAGAGCATAGAGAGTCGAGATAATCAAGTGGCAGGAAACCACCATTTCTGTTGCTGTGAAGAACACGAAGAACATAAGACCATCCTAGACAGTCGTTTATGCTACAGTAATTGCAACACAACAGTGGCAGTCTTAGAACCTACATTAACAACGACTGATTGTTGACAATCTTATATACTACAGTAACAGCGATAGTTTGCATTTATCGTTCTCTGTAACTTCAACCATTCTCATCATTTGTAAACCATTTTTGAGCATAAATGAAATCAACTTTTGAGCGTGTTTCCAAGATGATGATGAGCTAAACACAATCCTTGGGGCGATGGAGGAAGCTGTTGTTTCGGTAAAAGTGATATATCTTTATTTTAATTAATTATAAGAACTCTATTATGATTTTTGCATTGAACTCTAATTTTTACATCAACTTTTACTTTCTTTATTTTTGTTATTCTTAAAATTTAAATCTAAAAGCACAACCTCCACAAGTCTTGAACGAACTCTATTACTACATCATTGAAAATAATCATCAATTTTTGGCGCCGCCGACGCGGACTTGTCTTTAGACTAGAGTTTTTAAATTTTTATTTTTATTTTTTTCTTTTTAGGTTTTTATTTGTTTTTGTTTTTATTTTTATTTTTTTTGTTCTTCTTTACGTTTTTGGTTTTTTGTCTTTTCCTTACAGAATTTGGAGCGAAGGAAAATTTTGCCAAAGCTTATGGTGAATACTTAAAGACTTGGAGTAAAAGGCAAAGCGAAAGGAGAGAAAGAAGAAGATTTTTTTTTTATTTTATAAAAAAGAGAGAAAAAAAAAGAGAAAAAAAGAGAGACATTTTATTTTTATTTTTTAGAACTTTTTTTTAGATTATCTTTTTCTTTTGCACTTTATTTTTGGACTTTGGACTGTGGACTTTATTTTTTATAAATTTTTTTAAACCCTACGGAAGGGTAGTTTAAATATAAATTGTTTGCAGAGAAGGACGACGATTACGATATCACCTCGGCCCCTCGGGTTCGTACATGACATAGGAGTCGTGGCCCGAGTCGACTTCAGCGGTTCATCCCCCGTCTGGAACGAGAGGTAAGTTTATCGAAACACTCGCGAATCCCCTGTCAACGAGTTACTGTCTTCCTTCGTGTGAATATATGTCGAGGAACTGAATACGGCTGCTTTGATTTCCTAGTAAAGGGCAAGGACTAGCCATACAAGATAAGGGTTCGGATTTCATCACCGTTCTCTTCTTGCCCGCCTTATAAAAAGGATACCAAACGCGAACCTAAGCTTAAAATACTGACTAGAACGAGACCTATAAGGTAACGAGCTTAATAGGAAAAGTCGTTCGAAAAATATTGGTTACTCTTTTAAGCATACTTCGAAGTTCATGATGGTTTCTGTGAGTTGAATGCGTGACTGCGCCGCCTTGTAATGCGGTGAGGCCTTGGGTATCAAAGCTCCACGCAGCTTCCCTCGCCTCTATTCAACTTACTTTGACTCGGATTGATTCCAGAGGGGTTTGCTTAAATTGTAACGAATTCCCTTTCGAAGGATTAGAAACTGGTCTAGAAACAATCTAAGTGGAGCCATCATGCTTTTTGTTTGCTAGAAATCAGTAGGTTTGTTGTGGTGAAGTCAGCCTTGTTTGTGTTTGCATAGAACTTCCCTTCCTTTTAGGACTTTTTTTTCTTTTGTTTTTCTAGTGTATGCCCGAGGTTATTAGAGAGCGGGATTGGAAAAGAAACACTCTAGGTCGTTTGATTAGTGATAAACCTAGTAGTTCTTCTTGTGAAGGCGGGGAGCTCGAAGACTCTTCTTTTGAGAGCCCCGTTTTTGGAAACTTCATTTTTGAGAATCTGTCACTTTGTGAAGAAAGTACCCCTAGTACTTCAGCTGTGCCAGCGATGACAACTTTGAAAGATTACATGTTCCCAACTAGGACCAACCGAGCTTCGTGCATTAAATTTCCAGCCAATACGGTTAATTTCGAGATAAAACCTAGTATTCTTCAGATGATCCCTATATTCTTAGGTAAAGATGATAAGAACCCTTATTTTCATATTAGGGACTTTGAGGAAATTTGTGGGACAGTTAGAATAAAAGACCTTACTGATGATGTTTTGAAACTTAAGATGTTCCCCTTTTCCTTGAGAGATAAAGCCAAGACCTGGCTGAACAACCTACCATATGAATCTATTGAAACATGGTAGGAACTTATTGCTGCTTTCTATATGAAATTCTACCCTAAGCATAAAACTGCAACTGTTAGGCAGAAAATTAGTGCTAGTGTGCAACAAGAGGGGGAGTCTCTTTATAGGTTTTTAGAGAGATTCAATGATCTCCTATCCCTGTGTCCTCACCATGGATTTGATAAGATGAAACTTGTAGAGATTATTTATAATGGTTTAGACTATTCGACCAAAGCCATGGTCGAGTCTATGTGCGCTGGTGAGTTCACTAATAAAAATGTTGATGATGCTTTTACCTTCTTAGGAGCTATTGCTGAAAAATCCCAACAGTGGGAGTCTTGTGTTGAACCCCCTAAAAGACTCTTGGTCAATAGAAGTAGCACCAATGTGGTAGATACAAGCTTCGGGTCAGATGCTAAGTTTGCTGCTTTGTCTAGAAGGAGAAGCTTTGGAATTAAATCAGCCTAAACATAGGTCTCTTGTTAAAAATGATGATAGGATTAGAGCCTCTCAAGTCTCTAGTTGTGGAGTGGAACCCAATAACTCGCTTTGTTAAGGTCATGTTAGTGAAGAGCAAGCCCATGTTGTCTATAACAATGCTAGGTTCGAGAACCGTCAGAAGTCTGACCCATACTCAGAGACCTACAACCCTGGTTGGAGAAACCATCCTAACTTTTTTTGGTCCAAGGGCCAGAATCAAGGTCAGCCTAGTAATACTCAGTCTCCCCTAGGTTTTGGTTATACTCAGAACCCTTCAGGTCAAACCCAGATTCAGAACACTTCTGAGAAAAAGATCTCTACCTTAAAAGAAGCTCTTACTATGTTAGTAAAGAACCATGATATGTTATCAGCTAACCACCTTAGCTTTCAACAAGAAACCATGCAGAACCATAAGGATAATTCCCAGACTCTTGCTAAATTAGAACTTCAAGTCGGCCAAATAGCTAAGTATTTAAGTGAGAGAGAAGAAGGTAAGTTTCCTAGTCAAACTCAAGTCAATCCTAGGGGGTCCATCAAATATCTTTAGTTGGTGAGGAATCATCAAACCATGTGAACTCGATAAAAACCCTCAGGAGCGGTAAAACAGTAGACAATAAGGTAGCCATGCCTAGTGAACATACTGTAGTTCCACCTTCTACTTCCCAAGAGGAACCCATAGCTGAGGAAACTGAAACAATTTCTAAGGAGTCCCAAGAAGTTCCTGATAGGACTATCTTTGTGCCTAGATCCCCATATCCTCAGTTGTTAACCCCAACAAAGAAGGAGTCAACTTTCAACGAGATAATGGAAATATTTAAGCAGGTGAACATCAACATCCCTTTATTAGAAGCAATTAGGCAGATGCCTGCTTATGCCAAGTTCCTTAAAGATCTTTGTACGAGAAAGCGTAAGCTTAATGTTCATAAGAAAGCCTTTTTAGCTGGTCAAGTAAGTTCAACTCTTCTAAACCAAACACCCACTAAGTATAAGGACCCTGGATGCCCTACCATATCTTGTGCAATTGGTAACCACACTGTCGATAAGGCATTACTTGACTTAGGAGCTAGTGTTAACTTACTCCCGTATCATGTTTACACCCATCTAGGTCTTGGTAAGTTGAAACCGACTAAAATGATACTACAATTAGCTGATAGGTCTGTCAAAGTCCCTCGTGGTGTCATAGAGGATGTTCTGATTGAGGTTGATAAGTTTATTTATCTAGTGGATTTTGTTGTTTTAGGCACCCATCCAGTTCAGGACCCAAGTGCTCAAATCCCGGTGATTTTAGGTCGCCCATTTTTAGCCACAGCTAACGCTGTCATCAATTGTAGGACCGGACTTATGAACATATCCTTTGGTAATATGACCACCGAACTAAATGTATTTAATGTTACTAGACAACCTTATGAGAATTAGAATGATGAATTAGAAGAAGTGAATATGATTAGCACTTTAGTTCAGGATTTAGTTCAGGATACTTGGCATGATACTCTATTGGGAGATTCTTTAGATGAATTTGAGGAAACCATTATCTTAGACCAGATGTGTGATCAATCTTTAGAAGAAGCCCTTGAGTATTTTAAAGACTCTACGGACCCTGAAATTCAGGCAATAATGTTAGGTCTTTCTGAGAGTAATGATAACCATAAGTTTGGGGGTGGAGAATTGGAAGAATCTCTTGAGTATTTTAAGGACTCTGAAGATCCGGAAATTCAAGCAATAGTTAGAGGTTTGTCTGTGAGTAGTGAAAACCCTAAGTTTGGGGGTAGTGATGGTTCTTGTGATTGTCACGTATCCCTAATTAGAGTCCCTAACTTGGGACTCGAGCTTTGTGCATCTGAGATATCACTTGAGTCTATTCAGACTCCGCAACCCGATCCACCTGATACTGTCCAGGAGGTAACTCAGGTATTAGAGACCCGTTTTTTCGGATGAACCTATTTATCAAGATACACATAAGAAGCTCAATTATGATACCCAGACAAAACCCAGTTGTCTTGACAGAAACCTTAGACGAGGATGTGCTCCTTCTTTTCATTTTTCTGAACCAGTGCAGTTGTCTCATATTTGTGTTAGCTCTATTTGTTCTTGTGGACCCACAATTGTTTCGACTATTGGTATATGACTGTGGAAGGTGACAATCCTTTTTGAGGTATTTGATGTCTAACTAGAGACTTTAAAATTAGCATACACTGGGAGGCACCCGCGCTCATGCGACACGGTAATATCCTTCCTTGTTTCTTTTCCTCAAGTGATAACAGTTTCTCCTTGTTCATGCTTTTAATTTCATTTTTAGAACATTGAGGACAATGTTAGATTTAAGTTTGGGGGTGGGGAAGGAACTTTTTGTTAGCTGCAATAAATAAACTCCAGAGCCTAGAAATTTATGTTTATTAAGGATTGCGCTAACCAATCTAAGTAGATGGAAGAATTTTGGTTGTAGGAGTTGAGGAACCAATCTGATTAGATGGAAACATCTAGAAGGGTCTATTCATAAAAGCACAGAGCTCAGGTGTTAGAAAGAAAAAAAAAACATGGTAGTTTCACCATATCCTCGTGATGGAAACATCGAAAGAATCCTGATCAGTTTTTTTTTCTTTTTACCATTGCTAGGGTGAAATAGAGTGACTGAGATTAAAAAGAAAAAAAATTGAGACCAGACCACCAGACCAACCGGAATAAATACAATAAAGTCGACCACTGGTACCCTTGTATATGCCAGTTGAGTTGACCTAGAGTTAGGATTATCGACCACTGGTTCCCTTGTATATGCCGGTGTGTTGATATTAGTCCAGACCAGTATCTCAGTCCATTAGGATAGGTTCACCTTAGTTAACATCATCTACGTTTTTCTCTACATCCATCTTCTTAATTTATCCATGTGATTGGTTGACTCCGGTTTATGATGTCCAGAAACTATCTGAGTAGAGCTCTGTAACTTTATATGAATTTTAGTATGCTTGAGTGCAAACTCGTGTACAACAATTGGAATTTCGCATCAGGGTACTTCCTCCTGTAGTCAATAAGTATGCCAACCAAGGAGATTCTTTAGTGCCTTCCAAGGTTCTGCATAGATAGCTAGGGTCTGGAGTAATGGTTTTGTGGGTACACCTCTGGTAAACCCTCCTGAGATTAACTCGGTTTTATTAGTTTTGCTCGAGGACTAGAAAATAATAAGTTTGGGGGTATTTGATAAACGCATTTATGTGTCTAATTTGTCCTCAATGTTTCGTATTGTTAGTACTCGTTTTCGTCCTTATTACGGTGTTTTGTGTGTTTGTAGGTATTTTTGGAGAAATAAACATGCGTGGAAAATTCAGCTTGAAAAGTTGTCTATGGCACCCCGGAGAACATGTGCTGTGCGGACTCTCATTTTGATTAAGGGGCACCTCAATTACTAAGGGGAACCTCAGTTGGGTAGCTGCTATTCACACCCCTACTCTGGATAGGGGGATACCCATCTTCATCGTTTCAAAATTCTGGTTTTGGCGGGAAATAATAGCAGCAGAAGAACATATTTCTGGTTCGAGATTTCGGATGATTTAGCGAGACTCAATGGCTGGATCTGCAGAGGAAGACGTGACGGACATTAACAGGCGTGGTATGGGATTTTTCTTGGATTAAGTTGGGCTATATTGATCGGGTTAAAGATGGACGGTGTGCACGAGAATATCTCACCCTTTCCCGTGAATTCTGTGTTGTGCGTGTGTCTTGAGAGTGTTTGAACCAAACAATGACATTCAATAGCGTGTTTTAGTGCGTATAACCAACAACAGATACGGAGAATCAGTTGCAGACGCGTGAACGAGTTTTAAAAGGAAAAAAATAATCCCGTGATAGAAGAGTATTGAAGAGAGAATTATTTGCAGTTATGATGCGAGATTTGGGTGCAGTGAGGCTATATAAGTCGTCCAGGGTCAGTATAGTGGAGGGGAGAGAGATTGGGAGAGTTGCAGAGCATCAGAGAGTCGAGATAATCAAGTGGCAGGAAACCACCATTTCTGCTGCTGTGAAGAACACGAAGAACATAATACCATCCTAGACAGTCGTTTATGCTACAGTAATTGCAACATATCAGTGGCAGTCTTAGAAGCTACAGTGGCAGCGACTGATAGTTGACAGTCTTATATACTACAGTAACAACGACAATTTGCATTTATCGTTCTCTGTAACTTTAACCATTCTCATCATTTGTAAACCATTTTTAAGCATAAATGAAATCAACTTTTGAGAGTGTTTCCAAGATGATGATGAGCTAAACACAATCCTTGGGGCGATGGAGGAAGATGTTGCTTCGGTAAAAGTTATATATCTTTATTTTAATTAATTATAAGAACTCTATTATGATTTTTGCGTTGAACTCAAAATTGATTATATGATTTTTATTAGTTAGGTGTACTTTCTCTTGATAGAATATGCTTTCTTTAGTGTTTTGATATTCTATGCTTGGATTAACATCTATTCTTTTGGAAATCTATATGTCTAGGCAATACTATTAGAATCATTTTGAATGTTGAGTTGCATAATTATTGTTTTATTAAATCACTAATATCGACCAACGGTGGAATCCTAGCCCCGGTTTTTCTCTAATTTTTACATCAACTTTTACTTGCTTTATTTTTGTTATTCTTAAAATTTAAATCTAAAAGAACAACCTTCACAAGTCTTGAACGAACTCTATTACTACATCATTGAAAATAAACGCGAACTTCAAATCCCAGCAGAAATTCTCGGACATGAACCTGTACACATACTTAGGTTCCTGGATTTTTCAAACATACAGGTACACAAACGGGTGCGCATACTATGGTTCCTGGACATGGATTACATATGTGCAAGAGTGCACAACATGACATATCCAATAATGGTTAATTGTTCTAAACTCTTATATCAATCATTGAAACTTTCTTAGAGGATGACAATAGCCGTTTTCACACACTATTAGCATCAAAGCAATTTTCAAGTTATTGAAGTAATCATTACGAAACATTCCAAGGCAACACCAAATGATTGTATCACACAAACCATGTAAGATGTTACTCGGAAATTTTCACATGATATAAGATGAACTTGGTCGAAGTGAAAGCTTGCCAACACATATTTCGAGAAATATGTAAGCGAGATAAACTCAGCTCGAAATCTCAAATGTGTATATATATAGAAAACTATATCGTAACACGACTTATGTCTCAATATATGAGATAGAGTAGAAATAGACTTTCCAAGTGATAGATGAGTTTAAGTCTCCACATACCTTTTGTCGATGAAGTTCCACAAGATCCCCTTAGTAGTTCTTTGTCTTCAAATGATGAAAGCCGTGAAAACTAAGCTCAACTACATAATCTATGTGCTAGTCCGAGACATCTATAAATAGTTTAGAAATCAAGACTTATAGTTTTGATCACTAACATTGAAAAACATGCTTGAGATAGCAACGCATGCGAGTTCGACCGAGCAGTGCTCTAACAGGACTATAGGTTTAGTTGATTGGTCTCAACTATACGAAGTTGGTTTAGATTTTGTATAGCGGCTTAATCCTGAGAGTATTCAATTTTGGACAAAGTCCCGAGGATTTTCTGCATTTGCGGTTTTCTCGTTAACAAAATCTTATTGTGTCTTTTACTTCTCTATTTCTGCAATTATAATTGTTTTATTATAATTAGAAGTAATATACACAAACGTCAATTCCTATTTACTTGATAGAAATCCTATTGTGTTTGGTTAAGTCCGAACCTATTATCAAGTAATCATACTTCGTTGTTGTATTGTCTCGATCTTGTATCCATAGTCAATCACACAAGTTATCTTGTTGTTGTATTGTCTCAATCTCGTATCCATAGAAGATCACACGAAGTGTGAACCGATTAGTTGTATTGTCTCGACTCGGTCCATAAACAATCACTTTCGGAGAAAGGACTTATTGGTGGAAAAGTTTTTGATTGAGGTATATTTGGGTACCCTCGTCTTTTCAATTGGTATCAGAGCAGGAAAACGCGAAAAGATCTAACAGTCTGTGTTTGGCGCGATCCAACCAATAAGAATTGAATCTATGTCTGATTCAGTTAACTTTATGCAAGAGTATGAATACTCAAAAGTTGAAGATGTTACCAATTCGTTGACCCATGAGCCAGGAGTTACGAAAATCAAGTGTACATCTGAGTCGTTCTCTGATGGAAAAGAAGATGCTGATAAATAGTTGGTAAAACTCCTAAAGCCTATAAAACCCCTGTCTTCAAAAGTGCTAATATTAAAGACATAGTCGAATCTTATTAAGAATGAAATCAGAGATAAAGACATTCAACTGAATATTCTAGCCAAAGAGAATATGGATCTCATTGTCAAATTAAAAGCTCTTGGTAAATCTTTTACTCAAGATAAAGAGACACGTCATATGACTCTGACTAATGATGTTGTTGTAATTTCTTCTGATAATGAGGAAACTAAAAGTCCTTGCTCGACTTTTACATACTGTGATAAAACCGATTTAGTCACATCTGAAACAAATCAAATTGATGGTAGTTTGCCTAACTACATCAAGTCAGAAGAGGATGAGAAACCATCTTCTACAGCTAGTGATGATCAGACAAAATCTTGTCCAAAGGAAACTTTGAACCGATTCCGTGAAAGTGATCTTAAGGAATACAACTTTCAGTCACTTGACAGGAAACTTATACTTCTTTAAAATACGGTGGTAAATTTTTTGAAGGAAGTTTCTTGTTTTAAAAAACTGAAAGACCACTCCTCAGTAGAAAGACAGAATATACCACTACCCGATAAGATCAACTCAAAAGAATCAGAACAAAGAGTTGATAAATGCTTCTGGAGAAAGGTTCCTCCTCACCCATATCGAAACAATTCTTGTTTTGATGAAGAACGACTCCAGAAGAAAGGGAAAGAGAGAATCTCTGCCAAAGGAAACAATCAGGAATTTCCGATAATTGTTTCAGATAATGATGTTGATGTGCATCATAAGAAATCCTTAGAATGAGAAAATCATACCAAAATCTCATTAATAGAATTAAGAGAGATTTATCCATCTTTGAAAATTCTCACATCAGCACAGTGTCTCCTAATGATCATGTTTCTAGATCAAGGAAGGATCATTCTTGAGAGAAAATATTTTAGGCAGAAATTCCCAAAGAAAAACATGAACTATGTTTATGATACTGGCTGTAAGCTAGAAAAGGCTTACCCCGATACAACTTAGTTGTATCAAAAAATGTGCACTCTCATCCTCTTTCGTGCTCTTAATTATGGATGACAAAAGCACATAAAAACGAGAGCACATTTTTCGTGTGTATTTGTTTATCAGAAAAAATATGTGACATTTTATGGATGGCTGCGAATCCATGTCTGTCTAAATATTGTTCATGTTTAACATGATCTTCCAAAAATAGGTTTTATTTAGAATTTTCGAATTTTAATAAACTTTCCAGCATGAGAAGTTCGGACAAAGGAAATAAAATATATTATTGTTCCAAGTGCGTGACTTATTGCAAGTTGGAGGCGCAAGGATACCGACGGAACTAGTTAAATTATAGGTTTAGTTGCTTGGTCTCAACTATACGAAGTTGGTTTAGATTTTGTATAGTGGCTAAATCCTGAGAGTATTCGATTCTGGACAAGGTCCCGGGGTTTTTCTGCATTTGCGGTTTCCTCGTTAACAAAATCTTGCTGTGTCTTTTACTTTTCTATTTCCGCAATTATAATTGTTTTTATTATAATTGGAAGTAAAATACAGAAACATTAATTCCTAATTACTTGATAGCAATCCTATTGTGTTTGGTTAAGTCCGATCCTATTATCAAGTAATCATACTTCGTTGTTTTATTGTCTCGATCTTGTTTCCATAATCAATCATGCAAGTTATCTTGTTGTCGTATTATCTTGATCTCGTATCCATAGACGATCACACAAAGTGTGGACCGATTAATTGTATTGTCTCGACTCAGTCCATAGACAATCACTTTCCGAGAAAATACTTATAGGTGGAAAAGTTTTAGATTGAGGTATATTTGGGCGCCCTCGTCTTTTCACTTAGCATTTTTCTTTGGCTGCTGAGAACATATATGGACACGTTCGAACCAAAGATAACCTTCGTCTTTTCCCCTAGCAGTTCGTACTTAGGTACGTACAAACCAAGGACAATCTTCTTTTTTGTCTTTGGCTGTTGAGAATGTATATAAATACATTCGAGCCAAAGATAAGCTTTACTTTCGCTCCAAGGCTTCGTAATTTTGACCTTCGTATTTCCGTTTCCCGAGAGTAAAGAGAAAAAGGGGTAGGGTACGTTCTTGGTAGCCTGTTAGGAAAAACCATGAAGAGTTAAATATAAAACTTAACATAGATACATTTGTTGAGCTCTTGTTTAATAGAACTGTCCAATGTTTGGGACACAGTTTCTAAATGAACCTCAGATTCGAAAACAACAAAGAGTACTGCAAGCTGAGGTAAATGAGGTTCCTCATATACTCAAAAACGACAAAGAATATTGCAAGCTGAGTAAAATAAGGCGTCTATTAAAGAAAACGACACTCGGTTTAAAAATAACCTTAGGGATTTTACTCCAAAACTTTTACTGAGATTCCTTCGAAAGCAAAGGTATTCAAATCCAGAGAAGATTTACTCATGAGCAAGCAAATAACAATAAAATAATAGCTTTTTTAAGATTTGAAAAGCATTTTTAAAGTTGTTTCTTAACCACTTTTTGTAGATCCGTTAGATTTCAAGCGTTTTGAGATTTATTACTCTAAAAGCTTCTCCAAAGAAGAGATAAATTATCACTAGAAAGTGTGATCCACCTTTCTTAAACTTAGGTATGATATTCTAACGAAAATATAACAAAAAAAATGATGAAATAGCAAAATGAACGAAAATCGAGAGCTTTTCGGTCCAGCTCGATTCTAGCGCCAAACTGTGATTACTAATTTTCTGGTAACCTATGTAATATAAACAGCTTAAAAGATCATAACTAAGTAGTATGGATACCTCAGTTGAACTGATACTGCTGAGTAATACGTTCGAAATAAGATCTGCTCAGAAGATCATATACTAAGTAAGTAAAGACGCTTCGATAGAGCAGATGCTATGAAAACAAAGGTATACCTGTAAAACATATATAAGTAAACAAATAAGCTAAATGAAGAGATAGCTTAGATGAACAGATAACTCAGAAAACAGAGATAACTCAGTAAATAAACAACTAAGTGAGAAGATAATATAAGTGCAACTAAGTTATTGAATCACACAAGAGATTACGTGGTTCGGTTAATTCTAACCTACGTCCAACGGTAAAGATGGTAAATCTATTATTAATCTTGTTGCATTTGGGTGGAAGAACTCCATTAAAGAGAGTATGAAACTCTTAAAGTAAAGAGAAGAAGTGTAGAGTGAGTGTTTTCCCTAACTCCTAACCAACCCAAATTGTCCCCTCCTCTTGAGATAAGGATGGGTATTTATAGCTCCACATGCATCATGGATATCTTTGATGTCTTCTATTCCATCGAGATCTGATGGTCCTTGGTCAAAATGGAACCTTCGTTGGCCGCTCACTATCTCCAATCAGACAATGCCACCTTAGCGCCCTCCACGTGCCATCGTGAACTGTGAATCCTATGTACAACTTGTACCTTCGTTGGCCGCGTACCTTCCCCAGTCAGAGGATGCCACCTTAGCGTCCTCCACGTGCCATCGTGAACTATGAATCCTCCGTACAAGTTGTACCTTCATTGGCCGCGTACCTTCCCCGGTAAGGGATGCCACCTTAGCGTCCTCCACGTGCCATCGTGAACTGTGAATCCTCAGTACAAGTTATACCTTCATTGGCCGCATACCTTCGCTAGTCAGAGGATGCCACGTACTCTGAGTCCACGTGGTTGAAGACCACGCGTTCGCATTAAATGTTGTACAGACTGCTCAACTACCTCTGTCAAACAGACACACCCACGTGCCTATACTATAGCCTATTGCTAAAAAGTTAAGCAATCTTGGTAGTGTTTTGGTATACTCCGTAGTAGCGTACTTTGCTGCTCCAACCTTTAATAGTGCGCCACACGTTGATGGAGATAACTTCATAACTGAGCATCCTAAGAAAAATGTAGTGTGTATCGTTGTAACATAATAAGTTGCTATACCTTTAATATTATGATTTTTAATATTCACAAAAGTGATATTTCGTTAGTTGTTCGGTGAGTGCAACTTTGTGCACTCCTTTTATCGTAAAAGTTGGACTTTAGCCCAAAAATTATATTGAAATTTTAACTTCAAGGAGATCTAATACCTGGAAGCTCTGGTGGCCCGAACCGTATCATCACCCAACCCAACAACTTACTGTACCCCATTTAAATCATGCCGTACATTCCCACCTTCTTAGTGTACCATCCAACAAACCACCCTTAAGATGTGAAAGCAGTGTCTCTATGGCTAATCCTTCGGTTAAAAGAGAAAAATGTGGGTCATACGTTAGGGTTTGAGCAGTAAACTCAAAAGATACAGTAAAAGCCAAACAGTAAAAAAGATCACAAACTTTATAAAGTAGTAGAATGTACAACGATTTGAGTAAAAACGCGTGATCATCCCGCGTGAACAAACCAGTTATATTGTATTCCCTCATTTAATTCTCACTGAAATTCACACTCTCGATTTCCTCTGCAAAATCCCATTCCTTTATTGATAATCTACTGATTTTTTAAGTCTAATCACCAAGATTTACACTCAGTGGCGAATGCAAAAGGTTTTAAGAGTTAGGGTTTTTCTTTATCTGTGATGAGTAAGGTTAGTAGGGTTTGTTTTTCTTCTTCTTTCTATGATTCTTCATTGGGTGTTATAAACTTCTATTGATTTTAACAATTTAGGTTGAATTTTTATGTTAGTTTTGGGTGAAATTGTGTCAGACGCTTAAAAGTGATGATTTTGTTATAGGGTTCCATGAATTTTGGTTGGTGAATTTTTGAAATTTGATTCAGGGAGTGTGTTAGGTTACTGAGAAATTATGCTAAAGTTTGTTCATTTTTTGTTGTTGGATTGAAATGTATGAAAGAATTGTGTTTTTTAAATTAGTTGGTTCTCAACCATTTGGGAAATTTTGAATTATTGTTGTTAAGAATGTGGGTGGTGATGGGTTATGATTTGTCATTTAATATGAATGACTATGGAGTTTTTATGCTTTATAACGTCTGATTTTCATTGCTTTATTGTGAAATGGGAATACTTTCTGGTAATGTAGTAATACGAGATATGATCCTAATACTGAACATGCTTTCATTTAGCTACAGCCTAAGGTACCGTGATTGGGATTTGAAACTAGACGTGGGTCAGTGAAATCGACATATGATTTAGGGAATCAGCATGTTTAGATTGAAGCATCCGATCCTGGTCTCTCGGTTGCATTTTGTGGTTGTGATCTAGTCGTTCTCTTAGATTTGATGCTTATAGCCGATGGGGTCTTCTCTTCTCCATTGTGTTTTTGTTGTTTCTTGTAGTTGAATACTATGCCTATGTTTGCAACATTTTACTTTTGTGTTGGATTTACCTTGATTTGCTCTAGTTTGATAATGCTCATCTTTTAGCGTTACTGTTCCATGACACCTAAAAGCTTTGTTCTTCTTTCTGGTGTATTTTTTATGCATCTTTTTCTTCTTCTTTTTTGTATGTATCTTGATAATTCTTCTAATCAAGGTTCTTGTTTCATAACAGCTCTGAATCGTTATCTTTTAACAAAGGACTACTTTACTATTTCGAGGTGCAAGAGTTTGAATTGAGAAAATAGTTGCAAGAAATATGGGATCGCTTGGATTTGAAAGGGATAAGAAAGACCTGATTATCACTCAGGTAAGCCTTGGCGGTTTTGACCAGGATGTCACAGCTAAAGAGCTTGCGAAGTTTATAGAAAAGGAAATCGGAATAACTTGGAGGTGTAGACTGAAGAAATCATGGACACCGCCAGAGTCATTACTGAACTTCGATATCACCAACACCAGGGATCTCAAGTTAAATGATGACTTTGAGAAGGTGGAACCCCATGCGTTTGTGCATTTTGCATCTCCTGATTCTGCAACCAGCATCTTTGATAGAGCTGGGAGAAATCAGCTTGAGTTAAACGGGAAAATACTGATGGTGAATCTGGGACCTGAAAGTTCGTTTCTCATGAATACCAGGCGGATGGAGATAGATCCTTTTACATTCCGCGGAGTTGGTGTCGAGATTGGTACTCGAGTTAGTCGAGATGAGTTCTTAATTGGTTGGAAGGGCCCTCCTAAAGGTGCTGATTTTTTTATCGATCCATTTGATGGCTCTTGCAAAATCAATTTTACCAAGGAGACTGCTTTCTCATTTAAAGGCACATCGCTGCATGCCGTACTAAAATGTGATTTCAAGACAGAGTTCTTCGTGAGAGATATAAATGAGGTAAGGAGTTATATGGACCAGTTGTCATGGGTAATGGAGTTACAGATTGTATCATCTCCATTGCTCTACTATCGAACTGCTGATGATGACATCCATGCCACAGTTCCATTTGATTTGTTGGATGATGAGGACCCCTGGATCAGGACCACTGATTTTACATCTGCTAAGGTGATTGGTAGGTGCAATTCTTATAGGATTTTCGTGCCGCCTCGCCAGGGTAAAAAGTTGAAAGAAGCCATAGAATATCTTAAGAAATGGAGAATAATTCCGTATGATTGCCCTGCACCCAAGTTCCGTGAAGAACCTGATTTTGGGAGTCCTATGCCAGATCCTTTCTTCTGCTTTCATCCCAAGGAAAAGATAAGCTTTGAGTTACTGTTCTTGGTGAATGCAGCAATCCACAAGGGTATTTTCAGTCATTTCCAGCTGTCTGACAGATTCTTTGAGTTACTTAGAAGCCACGATAGGGAGGTGAACGTTGCAGCACTTACGTACATCTATTCTGGTAAGACACCGGTATTTGACCCTGCAGAGAGACTGCGAACAGTCCAAATCCGGCTTCTAAAGAACCCTAAAATGATAAAGAGCTTTAAGGGTCTTGGTGATAGTGCTGAAGTGAGGAGATTGATAATTACACCAACAAAAGCATACTGTCTTCCTCCAGAGGTAGAGCTTTCCAATAGGATTCTCAGAAAATATAGAGAATTTGCAGACAGGTTCTTAAGAGTTACGTTCATGGATGAAGGTTCACAGCAGCTCAATTCCAACGTTCTCACATATTATGTCGCTCCTATTGTGAGGGATATGACGAAGAATTCCTTTCCCCAGAAAACGTTGGTGTTTAACAGGGTGAAGACCATTTTGAAAGATGGGTTTTACTTATGTGGCCGAAAGTATTCTTTCCTCGCCTTTTCATCTAATCAATTAAGAGACCGTTCTGCCTGGTTTTTTGCTGAAGGTGCGAATATCAAAGTAAGTGACATTAAGAGCTGGATGGGGAAATTTACAGATAAAAATGTGGCGAAGTGTACAGCTCGTATGGGGATGTGCTTCTCATCGACTTTTGCGACTGTTGAGGTTCCATTTGAGCAGGTAAACGGAAATCTTCCAGATATTGAGAGAAATGGGTATGTTTTCTCGGATGGGATTGGCAAGATAACACCTGATCTCGCGAAGGAAGTTGCAGATAAATTGCAATTGACCTCCAACCCACCTTGTGCCTATCAAATTAGGTTTGCTGGATGCAAAGGGGTTGTTGCTTGTTGGCCGGAAAAAACTGACGAATTTCGCCTCTCTATTAGACCAAGTATGATCAAATTTCAATCTAAGCACACAGTCCTCGAAATTGTGTCATGGACCAGGTTTCAACCAGGGTTTCTTAACCGACAGATAATTATCCTCCTTTCAGCCTTGGGTGTTCCGGATAGTGTTTTCTCGCTAATGCAAGCGACCATGGTTCACAAACTATGTCATATACTTGAGAACACTGATATTGCCTTTGATGTTCTTACATCGTCCTGTGCCGAGCAAGGAAATACTGCAGCAATGATGTTAGGTGCTGGTTTTAAGCCTCAAACAGAGCCTCATTTGAGAGGGATGCTCACTGCGATAAGAGCCGGCCAGTTTAGGGATCTGTTGGAAAAAACTAGGATATTTGTTCCTCAAGGAAGGTGGTTAATGGGGTGCTTTGATGAATTAGGAGTCCTTGAGCAGGGCCAGTGCTTCATCCAGTCGTCAATACCTTCACTGGAAAATTGTTTTTCAGATCAAGGTCCTGGGTTTTCTGGCACCAAGATGGATCTGCAAGTAATCAAAGGCACAGTGGTGGTAGCTAAGAATCCTTGCCTTCATCCAGGGGACATTAGAATTCTAGAAGCTGTTGATAACCCAGGCTTGCACCATCTTGTTGATTGTCTGGTTTTCCCTCAGAAGGGTGACAGGCCACATGCAAATGAGGCATCAGGAAGTGACCTGGATGGTGATCTTTATTTTGTGACTTGGGATGAAAATCTTATACCTCCAAGCAAGAGGAGCTGGATACCGATGGATTATTCCCCTGGTGAAACCCAAAAACTGCAGCGTGCTATCAATCAGTCGGTAACCATCTGATCTGCTTTAACTATATGTCCTTACATAACGTTTAATTATATTTTAGCATTCACAGTATATTAGTATAGATCTTTTCACTGATACTAGTTGTTGAACTTCACTGTTTCCGATTAACCTTTTTCTTTTTCGTTACTTTGCAATCAACGTTGATCCCAACTGTCAGACATCTCGTAGTCGTAGGAGCACTTATCTGATTACATAGCAGATAGGTAGAAGCGTTTAGCATTATTATGTCCAATCTCTTTAACTAACGTTAAGGGAACTGAACTTATTTGTTGTTAGTTTGCACATTATTCTTATTCAGAGATTCCCATTTCCATGACCTTTTGTTCCAGACAAGTATTCTGGTTAAGATGAACATATTTTTGTCTGTCTAGGTTTATTGATCAATAACACGGACATATTTACTCAAAAAATATTATTGATCAATCATATTCGACTGTCTATGGAAAGCTAAGAGTTGAGATGATTCAGTTCCACAAAACAGCTTTGCATGGATCTCCTTTATTTTTGTATTACTTTTATAAATCTGTTAGATATTGAAGATTTTTGAACTCCTGATTTTTTTGGTTCCCATATTAGCTTAACATCTTCCACAATTGTGACCTTTGCGGCAGGATTCCTAATCATCTGATTTGTTTGCTGTAATAGGATATTGACCTTTGCGGCAGGATTCCTAATCATCTGATTTGTTTGCTGTAATAGGATATTGTAGACTTCTTCGTTAAAAACATGGTGAATGAAAAGCTTGGAACCATTTGCAATTCTCATGTTGTACATGCTGATCTGAGCGATTATGGAGCCATGGATGAGAAGTGCATTAAATTGGCCGAACTTGCAGCCACAGCTGTTGACTTTCCAAAAACTGGGAAAGTCGTGGCCATGCCCCAAGAGCTTAAACCAAAGATGTATCCAGATTTTATGGGGAAGGAAGATTTCATCTCATACAAGTCTAAGAAGGTTTTGGGTGAACTTTACCGCAGGATTAAAGATTCACCCGACTTGGTTGTAGGTGATTCTGACAAAGATACATTGGCAGTGTTTCAAGTGGACGACATACCCTATGACACAGATCTTGAGGTTCCGGGTTCTGCAGATTTCATCAGGGAAGCATGGGACCGCAAGTGTCTGTATGATGGGCAGTTAAATGCTCTCTTAGAGCAATTTAATGTGAAGTCTGAGGAAGAGGTGGTTACTGGGCATGTTTGGTCTATGCCAAAATACAACAACAGGAAGCTAAGTGAGCTCAAGGAAAAGTTAAAGCTTGCATACAATTCCGTAAGGAGGGAATTTAAACGTGTTTTCGATAACTTGGGGGAGGATTCTCAGAATCTCACAGAAGCTGAGAAGAATACTATTTATGAACAGAAGGCTTCTGCTTGGTACCAAGTTACATATCATCCTCGATGGGTAAAGAAGTCGGTTGAACTGAGAAACTCAGATGATAAAGTGGCAACTCCTATGCTCAGTTTTGCCTGGGTTCCTGCAGAATATTTGGTAAGAATCAAGATTAGGCGCAGGGATGTCAAACATCTTGATATGGAGAAGCCGATTAATTCTCTTGCAGGTTACTTGGCTGATAAAATATGAGTTAAACCAGGCATTCTTCACTGGTAGCAAGACCCCTCTGCCATTTTCTCTTCTGATAGATATTAGTATTTCAAACTTTGAAGGGCATGAACAAAAAATAGAAGTTGTTCCTTTTTATGCATTATTTAAAATGTAGCTAGCTAAAACTTTGATTAAGAGTAAATAAAAAGAACACGAAACTTAAAAATTGGTATGAAGAAATAACATTCAAATTAAGAAGTTATGTGGAGCTTGTGATCTAAATTGATGATCATTATGGTAAATGATTCATCTTCTTGAATGGGATGCATGGGTATTCCGATTGAATATCTTCCCAAGTTCTTACTCCAGCAGTAAGATCCTGCACCAGTCTCACCTCCTTATTGATTTCGACGCGGATCTGATCCCTGCTGTCTCTTTCTCTGATAGTCACTGTTGTCGTATCATCATCGACAGTAATAGCAAATGGTACACCAAGTTCATCTGTTCTTGCATATCGTTTCCCTATTGTTGTGCCTGTTGTGTCAAGTTTGTTAGAGACTCCAGCAGCAGTTAGCGGTTTTGCGATTCCTTTGGCGACTGCCTCGTAATCTTTATTCTGAATGTGGAAAGACAGTGCACTTGATGGGAGCTATGACTGGGGGGAAACGGAACACATTCAACTTTTCATCCTCTGGTCTGGTGTAGAATGAATGTTCAAAGAGGCAGTAAATTATTCGCCCAATACCGAAAGATGGCTCGATAACGGATGGCGTGAAGACTCTCTGATATTCTTTCTTTATCTCCTTGGAGATGGAAACGATGCTTGATTTTATGGTGACAGCCTTCCCTAAAGTGCAGACTTTGAACTCCACCTCCCCTTGCAATTCCAAAGCTGCTTTCACTTCCATAGCCTCTTTTTCATCCATGGCCTCTAACGCTTAGACTATCTTCTTTTGGTCACCCTTGAATGTGTCATATCCCTTACTAGAGGGCACCCTTCTTAGCAACCTGAGTGTAGTTAGTAATATGTGAGTGTGGCTGGCACGTGTGCCAATTGTTGCCCTAATATGTAGAGATTGATTTTCTCTTCTGAAGTAATCGAAATAGAATTGTGTTGTGTGTTTTTCTCTGCCTCTTTGAGGGTTTCCTTTCCATACTTGCAGAGTAGATCCTGTAAGTGTTATTTGAGCTTCTTTGTAGTGTAGAGCACTACAAGTGGTATCAGATAAGGTCTTTCCTTGGCACCAATATGGCTGATGACACCAGATTGAAGCAATTGGATGAATCCAATAAGAAATTGAGCTTAGATTTGCAGGAATTGGGTACAGAGGTAAAAGGGAATATGTCGAGGATGAAGACTGATATCAATAATCAACTGCATCTTCTTCGTACTGCTCAATCCTCTCTGGACCAGAAGTTGCAGTTGCTTCTTGATAGATCCGTTTTTTCCCAGAGTCAAAATTATGGTGGTGAAACCAATCAGCATTGGGAAGAAGAGGAACAGCCAGATCCATCTTCTAGCAATCCATTTCAAGGTTTTCAACATCATCACCAACAAAGATTCATTCAACATCATCAGACAGGTGAGGGTCAGTTTGCTAATTACAGGCCTAAGATTGATTTCCCACGTTTTGATGGTACTAACCCTAGAGCTTGGATCCGTAAATGTAAGAAATACTTCTTTCTACATCAACTGAATGATGAGCAGAAGGTACACATAGCCACATTGTACTTGGAGGGTAAAGCAGATGTTTGGTTTCAGCACTACCAAACAAGTAAGGCTAACTTGTATTGGGAAGATTTCATTATTGATGTTTGTACAAGGTTCCAAGACTTAGGCCATGACAATGTTATAGGTGAATTTAACAAACTTGATCAAACAACTAGAGTCTTAGATTATAAGGAACGGTTTGAAGAATTGAAAGCTTTGATGTTAGCTAAGAATCCATCCCTATATGAAGAATACTTCATACATAGTTTCATTAGTGGCCTGAAAGAGGATATTAGGTTAGTAGTGCAAATGTTTAACCCTACTACCTTACAGCAAGCTATCCTTCTAGCTAGACGACAGGAGTGTATCCTAGACAGGGCTGCAAAACCCCAGCCAAGGTTCTCCAACATACCATCTTATGGGGGTAAACCTTTAACAATCCCCAACCAAACAACACATTTCACCCCATCAGTTATGGCACCAACTATTACCAGTCCTGCAACCAGCCCAAAAATGCAGCATGTCAAGAAGCTTACCTATGTTGAAATGCGTGCCAAAAGAGAAAATGGGTTATGCTACAATTGCAATGAACCATGGATCAAAGGCCATGACTGTCGAAAGCAGCAATTGTATATGATAGTTGCAGATGATGAAGAAGGGTTAAAGGAAAAGGATGATGGCTCTAGTCCAACTATTGTAAAAGTGGATGAAGAAATGGAAATCTCAGTCCATGCCTTAGCAGGTAACATCTCTCAGTCTACAATTAAGATTAAAGGACAGGTGAAGACTCAAGGATTGACTATTCTAGTAGATAACGGCAGTACCCACAGTTTTCTCGATCCATCTGCTGCCAAAAGAAGTGGCTGCACTATACTTCCAACTCAAACTTTGCAGGTTACAGTAGCCGATGGAAACAAGCTGTTGAGTCAAGCTAAGTGTCCAGAGTTTACTTGGGTTATGCAGGGTCACACTTTTTCTCATGACTTGCACCTTCTTGACTTAGGAGGATGTGATATGGTTCTCGGTGCGGACTGGATGCGTGAATTGAGCCCAATGCTTTTTGATTTCAAGAAGCTCACCATTACATTTAAACATAATGGCACTGATGTTGAGTTGATTGGTCACAGGGAGGAGGCGGTTAACATCTCTCTTATGACAGGCAGACATTTTAAGAAACTTCTTCGCAGTGGTGACCCAGTTTTGTTTGGTCAGTTATCATCCATCTCGGCTACAGCTGCATCAACTGACATTGCGGCTCAAATTGCTGAAGTCTTGGATTAGTTACCTTCTGTCTTTCAATTGCCAACCTCACTTCCACCAGCAAGAGCACACGATCATCACATTCCCTTGGTACCAAACTCAACTCCACCGAACCAGTGGCCTTACAGAGTACCATTTGTTCAGAAAGCAGTAATCGAGAAGCTAGTTCAAGAAATGCTCAACACTGGGGTAATTCAGCATAACCACATCCCATTCTCTTCTCAGGTGCTGTTAGTCAAGAAGAAGGATGGAGATTGGCGTTTCTGCGTGGACTACCGCAAGCTTAACTCCATTACTGTTAAAGATAAGTACCCCATACCCCTTATCGATGAGTTACTTGCTGAGCTACATGGCTCTACTTAT
This sequence comes from Papaver somniferum, assembly GCF_003573695.1. Lineage (NCBI taxonomy): Eukaryota > Viridiplantae > Streptophyta > Magnoliopsida > Ranunculales > Papaveraceae > Papaver > Papaver somniferum. Next base: position 6,654,417 of record NW_020634374.1, read on the forward strand.
TGCTGACCTTCGATCTGGGTACCACCAGATACGAGTACACCCTGCAGATATACAAAAAACCGCTTTTCGTACACACAATGGTCATTTTGAATTTTGTGTCATGTCGTTTGGGCTAACTAATGCCCCAACCACTTTTCAATCACTTATGAATGACATATTCAAACCTTACCTTAGGAAATTCATCCTTGTATTTTTTGATGATATACTAGTATATAGTCGTGACTTAGAATCTCATTGCACACACCTTCGTATTACCTGTCTATTCTGCAACAACATTCGCTCCTTGCTAAACGCAGTAAATGTAGTTTTGGTCAGCACCAACTTGAATATTTGGGTCACCTTATTAGTCGTGAAGGGGTAGCAGCCGACCCTGCCAAAATGGAGTGTATGCTCAACTGGCCAAGACCAACAACCCAAAAAGGATTGCGTGAATTTTTAAGGTTAACAAGGTATTATCGTAAGTTCGTGAAGAATTATGGACTCATTTGCCAGCCTCTTACTGCCCTGCTGAAGAAGAATAGTTTTGTTTGGTCTGATGAGGCTGAATTGGATTTCAAACAGTTGAAGAAGGTGGTAACTACCACTCCTGTCCTCATCTTACCGGATTTTACTGTGGAATTCGAGCTTGAAACTGATGCTAGTGATAGTGGGGTAGGTGCTGTGCTTATGCAACAGGGCAGGCCTATTGCCTTTTTCAGTAAGGCCATGGGACTCAGATACAAGGCATTATCCACATACGAAAAGGAGTTGCTAAGTATTGTTATGTCTGTTAATCAATTGGCGTTCCTTCCTTCTAGGCTCCCATTTTAATATTTTTACGGACCATCGAAGTATAAAATACTTTATGGATCAAAGGTTGCATACATTGTTTCAGCAGAAGTGGCTGACCAAATTACTTGGCTTTGATTATACTTTGTTTTACAAGAAGGGCACAAACAACAGAGTTGCTGACGCTCTGTCTCGGGCTTCATGTTCTTCACTCACAACAATTCAACCACAGTGGTTGGAAGATGTTCAGGGTAGTTATACAGATGACCACCTTGGTAAAGAACTGATATCTAAACTCATGCTATCTCCAGTACATCCTGAGGGGTACACCTATTCGCAGGGAATTCTTCGACAACATGGCAGAATCTATATTGGTTCATCTGGTAATGCTCGTCAGAATATTCTTGCAGCTGCTCACTCATCCGCTATAGGTGGACACTCCGGAGTGCAAGCTTGTTATCAGCGAGACGATTTGCGTCGAGTTGATACAATATTTCTTGTCTTGAAAGTGTTCTTTGAATCCAGATGCCAAGTATAGCTTTATGTTACTGTCAATTGTTTCCATGGTATAGTGTATTATTCAAGAATTTTGGCGCAATTGAAGTTCTCATCAAGAAAGAAATTTTGGTTTGGGTGTCTTGCTTATATCGTAATCATAGTTTAGTGGGTGTTACCGTAAGGAAATATTAGGAGCTTCTTGAATTGTGTGGAAATCATCAGTGCTGCCTACAATTATTATGGAGTTCAGTGTCTGAGGAGCTTTTTTTCTGTTGAGTTTTTTCAATGCAAGTGCTCACCAGAACCATGCATATTATCAGCTTATCTGCAGTGGGGTGGAATCATCTATTCCCATTATCGACGCACTATTTTCATTTTGCGACCATTGTAGTTTTTTTATTGCTTCTTATTGAGAGAAATGCAGTTTTAGTTGCTTGTAGTCGGCTATAAATTGTTTTAGAAATTACTGTTTTCATGTCATGGAATTTCTCACTATGGATGGCTTGAAGAGAATTGAGTTATGATTTCCATGGCATCATGTTGAGATGATCTTCTAGTTGGGTATTCATACATGGTCAATTTGCTCACTCGTTCTCCTAACTTGGATTTTCGTAAACGTCCTTCAATCATCCCTCCAGAACCGAAGGTATTTCGTTGCAGCCTGATTTGTTTGAAGATAGCCTAGTAGCTGCTGGGTATCCTGGATTGAAACTGGCATGAAGCTATATGTTTCTAATCAAGGCATGTCGTGATTGCAGCTCTTTCTCTTTCTTGTTCATATTCATAATCCTCTAGAAAGGGCCTAACACCTGTTATTTCATATATGATGGTTGGATTCCCGTTCAGGAGTTCTTTTCTGAGATAGGAAGTTTGAAGAGATACTCAGTTCATTGCTCCATCTTTCTGCTTTTCGACTGCAGCAATAACTGTTGCAGAACTAATGTACTATTTTAAAAGGCTAGGGTGTCTTCATTTGCTTTTGCATCTGGTACTCTTGAGTTTTAATTATCACGTGGTTATTATGCTCACTTGTGCTGAATAGGAGCTTGTGCTTGGTGTAGGGATCAGCTGAAGTGGTGTTTAATCGAAAGGCAGATGGATAGACAACGATATAATATTTTCAACTTGATGGCAAGGCGATGAAGATAGAGATCATAGGTACCAGTTTGGCCGCACCAGTTTCAGCTCGTATTAATGTGTTTGGAGCTAATGGAAGAGGGAAAAGGACTGTCATTATGAGGTATGTACCTCTCCAATTGAAAGGTGTAGATATATATATTTCATTAAGAAAAGGCTAAAAAAAAATTGTCTCATAAGACACGAGTGTTTAAGGCCTTAACTAGTTGGATATCAGTTAGTTATATCGAGTCCTCCAAGAATTGGATATTAGTTGTTTCGAGTCCTCCGATAACTACCATTAACTTTATAATTTGTGGTTCAACTGGTGATAATGTTTACTTCCTTTTGGTTAAGATGTTTTTCTGGAGTTATTTTGTGATTTCATCCGAGGAAACTTTGATGTTTTTTTTTTTTTGAAGCATGGGAACTTTGATGTTGTAACAATGTTTCAGCATTTTCTTTAATTTTTGGAAATTTTACAGGCCGGGCATGGGTCGAGGACGAGGCTCTGGTTTATCGAATTGTGGAGGTACGTTGCTAATACATGCTCCTTTTAAGTTTTACTAACTAGTCCCGAACATATTGTGTTTGCTTCTAAGATTTTGGGGCTCTGTTGCATGAAATGATTGACACTACTTTTTAAACAGAAAAATTCCACTCCCACCAGATACCTTCTAAGATTTTGTGCTTTCTTTCGTATATTTTTGTTCCCTTCTTTTATATAGATTATTATTTTTCTTCCTTGCAATTTGTGCTCTTTTAAGGTCAGTGATTTTGTCTGAAGGTATCTGGTGGGAGTGTAATTTTTCTTCAAGTGAAACAATTGTTTAAAAAACACATAAGCTTTACCTACTATTTTAAAATGAATTTTTTCTTCATTTTAAGCATTGGCAGAAGAACATAGTCCTCTCAGTTATAGCACTAAGAGGTGGTACCAATTTTCCTGGGAGTGTACAAAGATATTTTGTCTTATTTAGAAGTTGGTATACTCCCAAGTAAATTGGAAACCCCTATTAGCAATTGTGATTGCGTGGGGACCCAGTAATCAAACAAATAAAGAAGGGGACCTTTTTCTCATCGTCCTCCTCCCCCTCCCTTCCTCCTCACAGTGAAAGAACAAAAAGAGGCGGAGCGGTCTAAACATGCTCGCATTGTATGAAACTTTTTTGTTTAGATTGGAATGAGAATTGGATATGTTATCAATTTAGAAGAGGGTTTAATGTGTGAGATAGCGTTTAGTTTCTTCTTCTCTTTAATTGGAATTTTGTCTTGAATAGGTCTGCACTGTTTATTGCTTGAGTTCTATGATGTGGGTATTCACTTATCTTGCATGGATTCCATTATGTTTCAATTTAGTTTTTGTGTTTGTGGTTTGGAATTCTGTTTGGGTAGGTGTTGAAATTTGAAACCTGGGAAAGTAAACGCATCAGAATTGGACGAGCAAAGTATTCCTGGGAACTGGAAAGTACCAGTGGTGACTGATATCAAGTTGTCTTAAGACTCTTGAGTCCATTGTAAGAGTATGCAAGTTTTATGCGTGCAACAAATGCCAACCCTAAACTCTCAGGGGTTTTCATTTGTGGATCAAATGACAAGCTCAATTCTCAGTAAAACTCTTTTGGCTGAAATGAAACATTTCTCCATGAACTGAGAAACAACTCCAACAGCATATAGGATTGGCATATTACACTATTCCTCCTGATGTCGTTACCAGCTTGGAGTATGATGGTGAGTAGATGTGAACGGAGACATTTCAGAAAGTTACCCAAGTATGTACTGTGACATCTTGCTTTCTTTCAGGAAGTATGATTGGTCTCGAGCATTGATGCTAATTTTAGAATGGGAAGATGCGGTGCAAGTAGAAATCTAAGCACTCAAGAAGGCACAGACCTAGTAAATGGGTTTGCAAGTTGAAGGCTGATGGATCGGTGCCTGGTTGCTTCTCACAGAATTATGGATTGGATTATGAAGAGACTGTAAGAAATGGCATTCCCTTGCAACTCACAATTCTTGGAAATTGCATTCCTCTATGGTGAAGTGGATCGAGAAATCTTTATGGGCAGCCTCATGGTTTTATAGTACCCAGATTATGTTAGTCAACTGTTGTTGTAAGCTCTTAAACAGTCTCCACGAGCTACGAGCTTGGTAGAGTAAAATTGCTGAATATCCACAGTTTTTAAATTCAGATTCTAGTTTATTTGTTAGTACCATGATTTTATTATCGAAGGCTATTATTGGGGCGTCACACTCTTTTAGAGGGGCTTCATTTGGATTCTTAGTGTCTAAAAAAATGGTTATGGGATATCCTTCACTTAGGTACAAAATGTCTAGAATACCCTTTAACTAAAATAAAAACATAAAAACCTTATCTTTTCTAATATAATCCTTAAAAAAAAACTGCTCCTCTTCCTTCCTTCGTCTTTCTTCTCTTCCTCTCCTCCACCGTTAGTGCTACGTCTAGGTCCGCCAATCGTAATATTGGTTTATGTAGAACTTACATCCAGGTTGGATAAATTCCAACCGTATAAATAGTTTGCATGTTGGTTTACGTTCGGGTTCCCTTAGTTCCGACCGTAGAATTGAATTTATGTCTAGGTTTATCTTATAGGCTAACCTAGACGTAATTGTTCCTGTATCTTTTGAGAGTTTCGCTCATATTGGATTACGTCTAGGTTTTGTGAATTGATTTTCCAGACGTAATTGTGTACGTCTAGGTTCGTGGCTTATTTTTTCTGGACGTAATTATTTACGTCTGGGTTTTTGAAGAAAATCTAACCCAGACGTTTTAGATTACGGTTGGAAATCCAAAAACCTAACCTAGACGTAAAACGGGTAATAAATACCCATGCAAAACATATTTACGGTTGGGTTGGGGAACCCAGACGTAATTCAATTTTTTGTCTTATTGGAAACCAATTACGGTTTGGAGTTCTTCCAAACCCAGGCTTAAAATTGAATTACGGTTGGAAACGAAGCCCAACCCAGACGTAATTTGCCATGAAAGTCTAAAATCTGAATTTTTTTACGTACTTAAGCTAGTTTTGAGTGAAATTGAATCCATGAGAGATAGTTTAGAGGTGTACATGTTGATTTTCAACCATTGGTTCTTCACTTTGTTGATTTATTTCTTCAATTGGTGGAGATTCAACATCACTTTGTGTTAAACCCTCTCTACCATCTATCAAATCATCCATCTCTTAGATTAAATTCATCTTCTTAATCTAATTAGATTAGATAATAATCAAACTAAATTAAAATTATCTAAACAAGGGTTGTTTGATCATTACAAAATTATTTGAGATAAGGGGTTTTTAATATTACTTATGGGTGACCCGTTTTTGTCTTATTAGGTGACGCCCCTCTAATGGAGTGTGACGCCCCAATAACAGCCTTCTTATTATATGTGGATGATGTTGTTGAAATTGCTAGTCTTCAATCGGTTTGGAATGAAAAACTTGGGCAGATGGTAGCTAGACCCGAATGCATTAAGTAAAAATGGAGATTTTTCCGGGACCTGGCCATGGCGGCAACCACGTGGCAAGAACACTGCATTGCTTCTTCCTAAAGCTCTCTAGTAAGGTTCTTATTACAAGCTCAGTGCAGAGAGATGTGCGATATTCCATTCTGCTGCGGGGGTGCTCATTTGTCCCGTGATGTCATTGTCTGTTCATCGTCGACCCAAACTGTATTTTTCAACTCCAGAAACGTCGGGAAATTTTTCACTTTTGTTGATGATTGTTCAAGATAAAAGGTCTAGAGCTATGTTGTCGTTCGCATCACACAACTTCTTAGTTTCCTTAAACTGAAAAACACTTTGGGTAGCCTTCCCGCTTCTCATGGACTGCTTATCCACAATCGACATCTCTGCTGGGTCTTCCACACCTAACACATTCAAGACATTTTTCATATTTCGCCCAACAATTTCCTGCTGAGCATACAACATAGAATATAAAACCTTGATCAGAAACAACAAACACTGGTAAGGATAATCTCGTCATTGTACATTATTCAAAACTATGTTGCATGAGACCTGCTGGGAATGGTTCAGGAGGGTTTTTTTTACATGGGATGTTTTAGACAAATACATTTGGGTCTTTGAACCAGATGGAATGTATATCCCTAATCCCGAAGATAAGGTCGAATGCAGTATTAGAAGAATCAGCCGATTTAGGTATAGTGTTTGACATCGATGTTGATCGAAATACCATAAATGGTGATCGACTTATAGCTCTCATGTCCGGTGTTGTTTTGAATGAACATCCATGTAATAAGCACACATTTTAATAATACAGTAAGTAGGTCCTATGTTGTTTCAGGCGCTAGGCGAGGCACCAAGCCCTTCGCCTAAAAAAATGTTCAGATCTTTGCGCCTCAGACATAATCCATGACTCGGACCCATTTGAGTCAGGTAACAAAATACCCCTGACTCACGAGACCAAACCATTGACTCACATTTTTTTGAGTCGGATGAGTCAGATCTGACTCAAAACAAACATATCGAGTCAGATCCAGATGAGTCAGGTGATTTCACTCAGATCCAGACGACTCAGATGAGTCAGGAGTAAACAAACATAGTGTAAGTGTACTATTATACTCTGAAATTTAACATCACTCTTTATAGGTACCGATATAGTTACTGATGGAGTTTGGTGATCAGGCTTCCCGCATCCGTAACATGTAATGTTTTTCTTCTTTTCTCGGAACTCCATCTCACCGTCCATTGGTGAAGAGAACATCTTCTGAGCTATGACATTTGCTTCATTAAAGCTTCTTTGGTTAGAAGAAGATTTTCTATCTCAATCTCAATGATGGACAGTTGAACGGAAGAAAGCCAATGATATATGACGCGCCTACGATTCTTTTTAGTACAACTTCCTAAAGAAATTATGGATACACAACTCTCTTATGCATATAACGAGCTTGAGATAGATAGAGAAAGGCATATAAGGAGGCACTTATAAGAAGGCATAATCTTTTAACATTGCCCCAATTAAAGGCTTAAACAAACCGAGTTTGTATTACTACTCACAATTGATTCTACTTCTTCATCGATCTCTTTCTTCATTGGTGGTAGAGTAGCTACTTGTTTGCTCTCTTCCATTTTCTCATCTTCGTCGTAAAAGTCCTCAAAGTCTTCGTTTTCACTTGGATATTCTTCTTCCGTGTGATCTGATTCTATGGTACTCGTAGTAGAGCGGGCATCTTCTTCTGTTTCTTGTTCAAGAGATTTTTCTTTATTGACATTGAGACCGGGGGTAACAGCAGCAACATCATATGAAGATGCAGGGCGTTTAACTGACTCCCAAACATCACAAGCGGCATCAACAGCCATTGCAACCAATTCTTTTTCTTCTTTTTCTTCTTCTTCTTCTTCTTCTTCTTCTTCTTCTTCTTCTTCTTCTTCTTCTTCTTCTTCTTCTTCTTCTTCTTCTTCCTCTTCTTCTTCTTCTTCTTCTTCTTCTTCTTCTTCTTCTTCTTCTTCTTCTTCTACAGTGGGACGATATTCGTAAACATAGTCGCTGAAGAAGAAAAGATAAGAAGAGACTAATGAGCAATTGTTGGACAGACACCACATATGATCAATTCAAATGACTTTGTTATATAAATCATGAAGACATAACACAATATTATACTATATCTGCCATCTGGGTCTTGAAAGGGTCTGCCTCGTATAAAATGGTCCAACATACATGCTTAAATGTGTAATGTCAAACAAAATTTTCCTTCATTTTTATGTAAAAGAAATACCACATGAGCCTACTGAAGGATCTAACTCAGATAAGTCAAACAGCAGCATAAGAAAAGAAGGAAGAAAAAAAAACACAAATTAAAAAAGAAATCTGTAGCCTAATACAGAGACAGAACAGAGAAATATAAAATATTATTTAGCTTTGAGCTTGGTTTAAGATGAGTATAAGTGTGTAATACTCCGTTAACCCAAAATAAAATAATAATAGTAATAATTAAAAAACAACTTAAGGTCTGGTCCCTTTAAACTGGATCATACATACAACAATTGATATTATTATGAATTCAAAAGCAGATCATAAGAAGAATGAATACCTCCTTAACTTCATCGTTCCACAAAATTCAAGTATAGATCTGAAAGAAGCAGCAGGTATTTCACCTCTACAGATATCCTCCTGCACCCAAAACTTGTAAGAAACAAAACAGTTACACGGAAAAATCACTCTGATTCTAAGATAAAAACAGCCGACCGAGATTGAGGGAGGGAGAGAGAGAGTCTTACCAGCAGAAGAACCAAGTGATCCTCAAACCCTAGGGTCCTCTTTCAGCGGCTGGCTTTCGTATTTATACTCATCTTAAACAAACAAAACGGGTAGAGGAAACCGATTCAAACCCGGTCTTTTTTCTTTCCTTTTTTTACTATTACCATATCAAGAGACATTTTGACATTGTGGGTGTAAATCGATCAACAACGTACCGCCAACTTTTGCAGACGCATTTGCCGGCACAAGTGACTTTAGGGGAATCCCATCATGACTTAAGGTGGATTATTTGGTTAGTTTTCTCAAGTTTTTCATGGATGAACTAAACTCAGAACACCATTTTTACCTCGTTACAGAGTGAAAGAACAATTAAAATGGATGTCGACTTAAACAACTGCATCCGAGAAGCTTAATCATTGAAATTTACTAGAATAAGAATATCCTAATGATATGAGCCGCAAAGAAGTTTGAACTTGAAGTGCACATCACAGCTTCCACTCCTCAAGACTTCTGCTCTTGTTAGCATGCATTCTCTACCATACATTCCGCCACATTAACCATTGTGTACCACTCATTTCATGCATGTGGCATCAATCTTCTCTCGTCAACTACACAAGCTTTAGCTAGCATCTTGCTTCCGAATCACTTCTGTTCTAAGTTATGCTCTTGCTCTCCTGAAGGCCCTGCGATAAAGTAAACCATCAGTCTTCTACTCTTTCCATTTTGGTTTTAGGTGGAGGGTAAAGAACAAAGAAACTAAAAGTCTTGAAACTAGAAGACATTCGCTAATATTTCCATCATACTGACACCAATAAGTTAACATAGTACACCTGGTGAAAACGAGCAGGGTAACACCTGAATTGGCTGAAACCTGTGATTCAGCATAACCAAGTTCCCGCAGTCCCATGCTGCAAGATACAAAGAACAATCAACTAACACCCAAATCATGTAACTTGGAACGATCCCGACTTGGTGAATCCTCAAGGCCAATAGCAAGATGCAACAAGTTTCAGAATTTACCTGAGCATTTAGATGACAAACGGAACCGGCTCCCTGGTATTGAAACATAAAGATATCCACATATTATGGATTGATTATAAGGCAACATATATCGTACTAAAACAATCAAATAACATATTACTGGGGCACTAACCGGCGAATTTAATGACCTGGGATGCAGACTTTGTTGCGAGTCTTGTGATTGAGGGCCTTGTTGGGTAGCTAGATACCGAAGACGAAGAGTGGTACACAGAATCAAACAATAACTGACACAGCTACAAAAAAATTGACTTTTGAGAAAATGCTCCGAGCTGCCAGCATGTGGTGGATGCTTATAAATGAAAGTTCAGAAGTCAAACAACCAACTTAGACAATGCAAAAAAAAATATGGGGCCACTTGAATTTTTAGCATGGTTTATCATCATTATTTATCCGTAGTTGTTCATCAGAAACACAATTTCAGAAAATGGCAATGAATATTTATAAGATTATGGCTGAAAATAAGCTGGGATGAGTCGGTACTAAAACAAGATAGCGTATGAGCCCAAGCCTCATGCTTAAGACGTAAAGGAATTAGTCCGGGAACTCACAGTTTACCCATTGTCATTTGGAATGATAAGAAGATAACAAGAAATAAAAGATTAAGAGACCAGGATGATGGACTCGTTGTGGCCAATACTCAAAAAACCCTGCTTGATCAAAATAAAGGCTGGATGAGCCTGGGCTTAAGCATTTACAGTCAGACTTGTTTTACTATCTCTAATGTGAATGAACATAAAATGTCGACTAGAAAAAGAAATGATAACCAGAGCACCTCACCGGTAAAAATGCTCATACCTAAGCAACATGTATACAAAAATGACATCAATCAAGAAGATGTGCAAGAAATATGAATAGCGAACCTCACCGGAAGTCTTCTTAGCATGCACAAAAATATTAATAACAAACCTAAGCGGAACTCTTCTTAGTTTTATCTAAACAGGATTTGATGCTAATCCACAGAAAAGCCAACAAACCTACCCAACAGAACACCGACTCACAAGCCATGTTCAATTTCACAATGATGGAAACCGAATAATTTCCTTGGATCACTCAAATATGTTGGTACGAAGAAAAACTAATTTTTTTTAACAATTGGTCTCTTTCACGTGATTAGTGGTCCAATTCAAAACTCCTCCAACTACTTGAAATTAGAAGAACTTATTCTATATGATAAAGAAGAAACAATTGGACGAGGAGTTTTGAATTGGACCACTAATCACATGAAAGAATGAAATAGTTCATGCATTGTCAGACAAGTTTACTTGTAAAAATGATAAACTATAAGGAATATACAAACGTAGATAAGTTATGTGTTAAGTGGCCACAAACCTGTTGAATCAAGGTGTCATACAGCACAATACGCTTCTTTTTGAAAAACCGATACACATAAGCCTGTTATCATCGGTCAAAGGTAACAAATTAGAACAAAGTATATCCATACACATGTAAAACATAGTCAGCAGTGAAGTATCTACCAATAAGTTTGGCGACAATATTGAAAATAGCATATACAAAAAATCTTAAAATGAGACACCACAAAGAATCTCGGTCTCAGGCTCCCCAGTAGGTAAGTAGTAAAACAAATATCTGTAGAAGTACAAAGGAAAAAATGCAGCTATTTAAAAAAAATAAATAATAATAATAAAAATAAAACGCTCAAGTGTATTGGAAAGGGAAATCTAATATGTTGTTCCATTTTACTGTGTCCATTAACTTTATAAATCGTGCAATCCAACTAAAATATGGATGACGCAGACTCTACAAACATTACTCACATAAATTCAGCACCAAAGGAGAAAAAAAAAAAGAAAAAAGACCCGTACAAAGAAAAGACAAGAAAAAAGAACCATAACATTATTAACCTAATGTCTAACAGTTGAGACGACTCAGCATCTCAATTCAACACTCCAAAACAAATACCTTAGACTTAAAGCTTGTCCTCAAAATGAGAGGAGGGGTCACATCTGAGCCTTCAAACTCTTCCTCTTCCTGATGTCAGTCGTAAGATGTGCAGCTTGAGTGCCAGGCTGCAGAAGATCAGTCATCATCGTATCCCAGTGATCAAACACAGACTGGGGGCAAGCTTTACCTGATGTGGCAGACCTAAGCTGGGCAGAGAAACCAAATGACTCAACGACAAGTAGGTATGCTTTCATGCTACAGAGAGGAGTTCCTGGCCTCTGCATTTCCTCAAAGAAGTGACCACGCTTCTGATTGAGAACACCGCAAATACCACCAAGAGCATTTTTCGGAGCTTGGATATCGACTAGGAATAACTTGTCCACCACCTCTGTGAATGGCATCAGAATGAAGAACCACGTCACATACTTCAAAGCATATACCTCTCATGTTCTCTTCCGCCAGCACATCTCCAACAACTGACTCCTTGATTTCATTAAGATACTGAACTCCCTCACGCATATCCACAACCATGTTTGGACCAGTAGTATCAGGACCAAAACACCAGATTTTTTTTTGCAAGATTCTTACCCTATCCAAACTCTTCAGATAAGATCTTTGAACGAACTTTAGGATCATCTCTTGGACCAATACGACCATCATAAATGGCTTCAGCAAGTCCACCCTCAAAAGGGCGTGCCTCCAAGTACCTACGATTGTGCTTGTTTGGGGACTGGCTCATCACAGTTCTCAAAGACTTTTCTATCACAGTTTCACAGAATGACACCACAGGGTAAGACTTCACAATATCGCACCACCCATGAAATCGTCATGCAAGTCCTTTAAACAGATCTCTAGATGTGGGTTCTCCAGCACCTGCAATAATGTGCTCGCGCAACACCTTAATCGTACAAACCACCATAAGATCAGATTTGGACAGACGCGTAAGCTCTTCAACCAGCTTGGGCAGGGCAGTCAAGAGGCAACACAAACAACGGGGGAGACAGAAAACTTCATGGCTCTGATAGGATGGGCATCTACTTCCTTTTTGTTTGTGAGGGTTGCATTCTTGGTAATAATCCAATCCATCCAGGGCAACTGTGTTACGACAAGGTACATCCTCAACAGACTCCTGTTTCCTTCCCATCCAGATAACAGTTCTTCGGACACTCTTGCTGTACAATTCTTTCTCTGGACACTCCCATGATTCTGACCTTAGCACCTGTTGCAACCTCTCCCGCAAAGACATGACCAAAGGCAAAGAATCTACCCTTGTCGAATGCAGGGAATCATCTTAGACACGCAGAGCGTAAGAAGGCCTTCGGGATCACAGTTTCCGATGGGTTTGGCATACTGATCATCAAGAGGACCCACGTACAGGTTCTTGACACTGTACCTCTGATCTGTGGAAGGAGAACAGAGATGAAAGATCATCATCTCAAGTAGGGAAGTAGCTGCAGGTACCCAAGTCAGCATCACACGCTTCATCAAAGGCTTCCCAATCAAATCCTTCTCGTCATTCTTCACTGTAACACCAAGCTTTTGCAGCATAGGCCATAACTTGCCCGTTTGAGCATTATGCAAATGGCAATGATCTGCTTGATGGATTCATAACAGAACTGGACAAACCCACGCTTGCATGTAGCAAATGAGGTTCTCTTGGTAGTCCACCTTTTAGTTGCTGGGTCAAAGAAGTTCTCAACCCAAAACTTCTCCATCATCTAACTGACACCAAACTTAGAAGCATACATGTTTGCGGTAGGTTGAGCATATGCAACCCGCCAGGCTATATTATCAAGAAGACTTACTCTCCTCGGCACAAGGGGTTCAGCAGGGTGACCCTTTTGGTCCCCTTCTTTTTGCTTTAGCTTTGCACCCTCTTATCGAGAAGATTGCATCCACTTGTATGTTGGATTTCCATGCCTGGTATTTAGACGATGGCACCATCGCAGGTGACACTTTGGAAGTGTCTAAGGCATTGAAGATTCTCCAAGAGGACGGTTCTGTCTACGGGTTACATTTGAATATTTCGAAGACTGAATTATTTTGGCCCTCTTATGACCCGAGAAGGGATTCCGATACTGCCTTTCCTGCGAATATTGGTAAGCCAAAAGATGGTGTTAAATTGCTTGGTGGACCAGTCAGCCTAGATATGAACTTCTGTAGTAAAGCGGTGTTGAACAGGATTGCCAAAACCTCTCAGCTCATTGACAAGATTCAAGAGCTGCATGATCCTCAGTGTGAACTTTTGCTTTTGCGCAACTGTACTGGAGTTTCGAGGTTATATTTTGCCTTACGCACTACTTGCCCCAAGGCGATTCAGAATGTTGCCACGCGCTTTGATGATTATCTTATGCGATATCTTCGTCGTCTTATAGTCGGAGATGGGGCTGGTTTTTGCTTAGTCCAACAACGACTAGCCACTCTCCCCATCAAAGATGGTGGTATGGGTATTCTTACTATGACAGATACTATGCAGTACTGTTACCTTGCATCTCAGGCACAGACCCAACATTTGCAGAATTCTATTTTGAGGCTGCCTGCAACAACCGACTTATGCCTTGGTTTCCATACTACTTTACAGAGTTTCACACAAGCTTGTGAGATCCCCCTCCCTGATTTCAACATTAATGATGCCGCCCCTCATTACATGAAGTCATTGGCTGCTATCTACTTTGGAGCTATCAGGGAAAAGGTACTTACTCGCTTTTCTTTTTCTACACGTGAAGCTACTGTTTGGAAATGTAATAGATCTGATCATGCTATGGATTTCCTTAAGGCAATACCTATTCCTGGGCTCAACCAGGCAGTTGGTTCTAGGCAGTTTAGCTCGGTCTTACAATATCGTTTAGCTATACCCCTTTTTGAGGAAGGTAATACATGTACCTGTTGTGGCAAACTCATGGATATCTTTGGAGACCACGCTATCCATTGTGCTAGCGAGGTCGGGCTTAAATTCAGACATGATTTAGTAAAAGATATTCTGGCAGACATGTGTTACAGAGATGGGGTTGTGGCTAGAAAAGAGGTTTCTTTGGGCGTCATCAATAATAAGGATTTTCGGCCAGCGGACATCATGGTTTATAATTGGATAGATGGGAAGGATGTTTGTCTCGATGTAACTGGGGTCTCTCCGTTTACCAGTGCTAAGTCACGCCACTTCGTACCAGGTCACGCCATTTCTGCAGCAATTACTCGCAAGAACACTAAATACTTAGATGTTTGCACTTCTCTCGGATATGGTTTCGGTGTTTTGGCTTCTCCACTTTTGGTGAGCTTAGTACGGATTTATTAACTTTCCTGAAGAGATTAAGGAATTGCATGGTTGGACATGATGCCAACTTTAAGATAGGCAATTATCTTTTTCATAGGCTAGGAATCGTTATTCAGAAAGGTGTTGGTGCCCAACTTGTTGCTAGGCTACCCACCATCTCTTGTAATATTGATTTTGATTAATAAATGCCTTAGTGGCTCCCTTTTATAGTAAAATAATAATAATAATAATAATAATAATAATAACAACGGGCCCTAGCTCAGCTGGTCAACCCCGTTCTCCAAAGGTGATGCGTTCCATGAGGTCCCAGGTTCGAGTCTTCGACGGCGTAACATTGCAGGAATTAACATGGAAGGTATTGTTAGATTGCCCCCCTTGTGCCACAATCTCGCCCCCCAGTCCGTCGTTTCGGCTCCCCTTGGCAATGTTACCCATGAGGCCCGTTGGTAGGCTAGCATAACAACCTGTTCAATTAATGTAGTAGTATGTCGTTGGAGCCTAGCTTGTTAGGCTTCCAACTAGTTTCATGTAATCATCGTTCTCCCATTAATGAAAAAATAATAATAATAATAATAATAATAGTAATAAAATAAAGGAAATAGGGGAGGGTCGGCTAAAACCGGTGGGATGGACAAGAAATATGGCATAGCTTAGTTTCTCCTTTCAAAAGTACGTGACTGTTGTCCGTTGAACTAACTCTAGATGGATATGTATCTCAGTTTGTGTCTTAGCTTAGCATTTGAGCATGGATTTCATCACTGGCTTGCCAAAGTCAGAGGGCAGGGAGGTAATTTTGGTTATCGTTGATCGCTTTACTAAGTATAGTCACTTTACTGCATTATCCCATCCATACACTGCACAATCAGTTGCTAGGGTGTTCATAGACACTATTCTCAAACTCCATGGGGTTCCAGATACAATAGTATCTGACAGGGATGTAGTGTTCTTAAGTGGATTTTGGCGTGAACTTTTCAAGGATGTTGGGACTTCTCTGCATCTAAGTACCTCTTATCACCCGCAGAAGGATGGTCAAACAAAGCGTGTTAATGCCTGCTTGGAGTCCTACTTACGTTGCATGTGTAGCTATAAGCCGGTTAAATGGTCTTCTTGGCTTCCCCTGGCAGAGTGGTGGTTTAATACCACATACCATACCAGTCTTCGCCTCACACCATTTCAGGCTTTATATGGGTATGATCCACCGCAGTTTGGTTTGCATTCGTATTCTTCTATTTCCAACTCCACTGTTGAAGATTACATGCATTAGCGCAAGGTGCTTGCTGAGGTTTTACAACAGAATTTGCTTGAAGCGCAGCATCGAATTAAGCAACAAGCAGACAAACACAGAGTTGAGCGATCATTTTTGGTGGGTGATTGGGTCTATTTACGCCTGCAACCGTATCGACAAACTTCAGTCCAACTGCGTAAGAATCTCAAACTCTCTGCTAAGGTTTTTGGTCCTTATCAAGTATTAGAACGTATTGGTCAGGTAGCATACAAACTTCAATTACCTACTACTTCTCGCATCCACCCTGTTTTTCACGTTTCGCAACTAAAGAAGAAGATTGGTCAGGGTATTGTTCCACAAACATGCTTACCTTCCTTGGACAAGCATGGGTTAATGAAGGTTAAGCCATTGGCAGTGATTGATTCTCGTGTGCTTTTCAAGGGTCGACAACAGGTTCCTCAGGTGCTTGTGCAATGGTCCCATGCCGCGGAAGGTGATTATTGTTGGGAGGACACTACTTTTATCAAGGCTAAGTTTCCCAAATTTGTCCTCGAGGACAAGGACAACCTGTAAGGGAGGGGCATTGTCATATCCCTTACTAGAGGGCACCCTTCTTAGCAACCTGAGTGTAGTTAGTAATATATGAGTGTGGCTGGCACGTGTGCCAATTGTTGCCCTAATATGTAGAGACTGATTTTCTCTTCTGAAGTAATCGAAATAGAATTATGTTGTGTGTTTTTCTCTGCCTCTTTGAGGTTTTCCTTTCCATACTTGCAGAGTAGATCCTGGAAGTGTTATTTGAGCTTCTTTGTAGTGTAGAGCACTACAGAATGCAAGACCTAGCTCCTTCTTCACTGGAATGATAACCAGTTTCTCCACTTCTCTTGGTGCTGAAAACTTTTCATGAGCAACAAGGGGAATGCCACTTTTCTCCGAGTGGGCACGTAGATCATACGCAGACCTGTCTGCAATACCAACACACTCTGTCCAGCCATAAGAGCACTCAATCTCAGCATCCCAACAGTCTGCTGCATAATGTGCCATCTCATTCCCAAGATGCTGACGGAACCGTAGACGTTCTTTACTGATGCCAAGGCGTGTAAGGAATAGATATACCCTCCCAATGAAGTAAGCAAGTGTTTCGTTGTTCACCGTGCCGTTTGTTACTGCATCACCAAGGCGAAGTTTGACAGCATCCTTCCCTGGCCCTTGTTCTTCCCTTGGGAACATCAAGAATTCCAAATCTTCAACTTCGCTATACCTGGGATGAGATTTGTCTTCTGGGTCGAGGAAATGCTCAATCTCAGCTAGCGTGAATTCACGAACTCGGAGAAGACCTTGGCGAGGAGATATCTCGTTTCTGAAGCTTGGCCAATCTGAGCTGCAGCAAAAGGGAGTTTGCTTCCATTGTAGTAATACAAGTCCTTGAAGTTTACAAATATGCCTTGCCAGTCTCAGGCCGCATATAACCACGGACCGCACCAGATGGACCAATTGACGTCTGAAACATCAAGTTGAATGGGAAAGGATCAGAAACGGGGTTCTTTGTAACTGGAGCAACAATCCCATACTCTTTAATCTTTGAACCCAATTGTTCTGGAGAGAAATCATCCACCATAGCAAGAACATGTTTAAGCTCCTGGACCTTCTCTGCAGACAAAGCACTCAGCTCCTTTTGAAGCTTCTCACTGCAAAAATCCTTTAGCAAATGGTCTGCACGGTGACATGCTCCGGTTATCTCATCTTTAACCATAAGATCAGTAAATTTGTCGACATGACCTGATGCCTGAAGTACAACTTCAGGTGTGATGCAAGGGAAATCAACTTCCAACATACTCTCTTCCAGTACAAAGTGCTGACGCCATAATGCAAGGACATTAGATTTAAGAGCACAACCAGGAGGACCATAATCATACAAACCAGAAACACCACTGTTGTAGATTTTAAAACTATGCATATAAAACATATTCTTCGCTGACGTTAACTATTCATTAATTTCTTCCTAAACACCTCCTCTTTATTCATCTCTTCATCTAAACCTGATTTATCAGCAATCGATGATGATGACGATAATGATTTCAAATCGCTAACTTGAGATTTCATTGTTGTTAGTTTCTCGGCAAGGGTTGTTTCAAGTAGTTCTTCTGTGGAATCCATCAAAACCCCTTCTTCTTTTTGTGGCAGAAACATAGATTAACTCGTAATCCCTTTTATAGTAATCAATCAATATCCGACCTAACTGGGAATTCAAGAAATTGTGTTTCCTAAAATACCAAATAATAAAATAAAATAAAACACCAGTAAGAGGGAACTCAGCAAAACCTTAGCAACTTGGGTCTCAAAGAGGATATAATCGGTTTTCTGGTCTACAAAGGTTTTATTTTACAATGAGTGCACACCATAAAACTCTAGTACTGTGATTTACAAATTTCGGCAATGATAGTAAAAGAAAACATAAAAAGGAAGAAGAGAAACAGACTTCTTCAGCTTTCAGTAAAGTTTTTCCGAGATTAGTAGAGATGCAAGCTTCTTATTCAGAACTCAGTAGGAGGTTTCAACCTTATCATCCTTTTGATTCGATCTTTGTCTGTATTCTCCAGCATTCCCTACATAAGAGAGAAATGAAGAAGAAGATTAGAGTAAGTGCAGTCGATTTACTGAAAGAAAAACAAAAAAAGATTCTGATTGAATGGGATCCAACTTCCTTGTCTACCCATAATTTGGTTGTACATCTAGCTTACCTTCCATACAATCTCATCCAGACACAAGCATATCTTCCCGTACTTGTCAAGAAACAAGCGCTCCGTTGGAACTTTTCCACATGCATCTTTCACAGCCGAGGTTATCACATAGATCACTTCTGACACTTTGAGACAGGCGAAACAAAAACCAGATAAATAAATGGAAAAAGTATATTGACTAGGTTGAAGTTGAACCAATATCTCTCACGAGGTAAATAACAATATGAAACCTAACCAAGGCAGGTAGTTTTGGGTGGTGATACTGTAGAGATGATATAAGCAAGATGAACTTACAAGCAAGTTCGTCATATTCGTCCTTGCCAACAATGTAGATGCATACATCTCCAAGCACGGTGTAAACAATGTAAACTGACCTAAAGAAAGACGTTTAACAAACCAATATAAGAGTGTGGGAATGATATACTCTGTAGTTAACAAACACATTTAGGAATATAATAAACTTATTGCTCCAGAAGGATAAAGCAAAAACAGCGCCACAGTGGGTTTTTGCCTTGAGCTCTCAAGGATGGTGGTTATATGCAATGGTTTAATCTTCTGGTTTTATCAGGAACCATATTCCAGAAAGAGGCCATCAATGTGAGACGACGTAACAAATATGGAAAAGATCCACACACGACAATTTAGTTTGGCTAGAACCTAGTGTTCTCATTTCACTGTCTAAATTTTAATTTAAAGAAAGTACAAACATATACATACTTGTGAGAAGCTACGAATAGCTCTTCATTTTTGACACCTTTGAGATTTTCTGCTCCTAACTTAACTAAAAATGACCTCCAATGTAATCGCTCTTCAGCTGGAACCCCATGAAAACTGTGCAAATAACAGTGTAGTTGAATATTTAGTAGAAAAAAGGGTTTCAATCTAATATCTTCGTTGCAGTAACGGGGTTAAAGGACATTGAAATACAACTATACGTTAATACAACTAGAACATTGAGTGCCCATATAAAGGAACTTCAAATGCATTGCATCCACATCTGTAACCAAAATCCTCAGATAGAGTACAGGATATACAATTTAGTTTACACATAATATTGTGAAACTTAGAACGTGGTTCAAAGAAACAATTGAAAAGTAGTATTGTTCATCTACACATAATATTATGAAACTTAGAAACTGGATCAAAGAAACATTTGAAGAGTAGTATTGTTCACTTCAATAGACCAGCTATATGATACCTCATACACCAGGAACTAAACAAATCTGCAATCAATTACCAAAGTGGCGATCTATACTGATCGGAGTTTTCACACTCCCTAATTCTCCACCTAAAAGCATCTTAAATTGAAAACTAAATCCCACCAAGTATTTCTTACTGCATTGCATCCACAATGGTAGCCGAAGCCTCAAATAAAGTGCAGTATATAAAATTTAGTTCAAAGGGATAACAGTGTCAATTAAGAAGTTATCTCGAGCTTCCGGCTCAGTACAGAAAAATACTTTCGAACTCCTATTAAAAATATAGTGCATACATTTCTAATCAGTCCTGGAAATCAATCTGCCATCACTGTGTTTCCATTCTCCTCTTTTCGTACCTATGCTGGTCGTTACAACTTTTTTACTTCATTCTACTCCTTTTTCTTTCTTTCATTCCTTTGATTTAGCTGACCTATAATGTAAATTTTGCACCTTCTCAATTCATGGAAAGTGGAATCAAAACCCTATTGCACATACCATATCCAATCTCTTCTTTGCAACCAATTAAATGTTTAACAATTTCCATAGCCAGGGTGGTGATCTATACTGATCAGAGTTTCCAAATTCTCTAATTTTCCACCTAACCAAACCTTACACTGAATCTATGTGACCAAATTCACCAAACAAATATATTTCTGAATGAATAATTTACACAAAATGATATCAAAATCAAAGAATTTTCTACCAAATCCAAACAACAACAGATCAATTGAATAAAAATAAAGAAAAAGAAGAGATCAAGGAATCAGCTGAGGAGGAGAAGGGATCTAGAATACCGTTCAACAAGGATGTTTCCTTCAGAGTTGGAGAAGAGAACTGCCAGCAACATTTTTCTCTTCTTCTATATTTCCGTCGGTTTTAGGAAAAGGAAGGATGGTTTGCTCATTTTCTTCTCCCTGGATCTTCTTGTGTGCGTGTCCGATAGTCTTATTTTACCCTGAATACCCCTATACTTTTTTTAGATTACCAAGGATCAGATTGAAGATGGGTACTTTATTTCCGAGTCCGATTTTATGCACGCCCATAGAAAATTGATACCAACGTAACAAAGGGACAAAATCTTTAGCAGCCAAAAAGCCAGAGAAAGTTGTTTCTGTGCATTCTAAACAAGCCAGAGAAAATTTGTGGTGGCAAAGAGGTTTCTCAAAGCTTGGATTTAAATGCATAAAACGCATCATCATTCAGTAACATTCACAGTCTAATTCAAGTGTGCCGCTAACATAAAATACATATTCTCATTATACATTATAATTCAAAATAGATATGCCTATTTTCTTCAACAAAATTTAACTGTGTCCGTGTGACACTATGATTAACTCATTATCTCTTTTAGAGTTGCTTAAATCCCAGAGTTCAGCTTAGCTTCTATTTTTCCTTCCTGACGATGCAACTTTTGGCGCATTTTCCTTCTTGGTAGTTTCAGTGCTCTTCTCTTGTTTGCCACCACCACCTCCTTTCTTCTCGTTCTTGCTATGACTGAATCTCTCTGCAATGACCGGCCTTACGTCGTCTGCAGCAGCCACCGTCTCCAAGAAAGGTAGTAGTGTGTAGAGTTCTTCATCTTGTGTATCAAAATACCAACTCTTTATTGGAATGCCGTTGTCCTTCTGCAAGCGATAATTGCTTGGCGATTGGACATCCTCCTCCTGCTTTCTTCTTCGTTTTCTTTTTCTCGAACAGTTATTTGTGCTTCTTTACATGGCGTTGCCAACTATTTTATAGGTTCCGCCATCAGCCAGTCGGGTCTCTTTCCTCATTCCGGTTTAGCACTTATGAAACAGGAAAACGATGAAAAATCAATGCGACCTACTCGAGTGTTATTCACCACTTTAGACGCGGCGTGATCTGACCAGAGAGGACCAAAGGTCCAAACGGAGTCTAGTTATTTTAGGAATTACTCTATACTCTATGTTTCCTTAAAGGGTTCAAGTTATGTTCCCTATATATAGTCATAGTTTATTCTAGTTTTTATGCATTCTAGTTTGTTTGGTGACGGATCTAGTTCAAAGGTTAAGGTGGTTGATCGCCAATTATAAACGATCAGTTTATCTATCTTGATTCCGGTATTAGTATCCTATCAAAATACCTGCCGCTTAATTTTGCGTAACAATGCAAACAAGGTGACTTATTTTTCCCGTGCATGTATTTTTTCTATTCTTTGACTTATACGAGTTAGATCATATAAGCATGTAGTTAATTAGTTGTCTTATCTTTTCTCTTAAATCTTCAGCAAGCCTGTTCAGAAATCGCACGATGGAGAAGAAAGGGTTCTAATTGCTTGGAGCACGCTTGATCTTCCTGCATCTTCTCATGATGCTGGTGTCACTGTCAATGTGGGCAAGGTCTTACCGGTTGCTAATATAGAAGAATGAACAAGAAACAGAAGAAGATCCCCTCTCTGCTACGAGTACTATAGAGTATGAGTCTGATTACACAGAAGAAGAATATTCAACTCAAACTGAAGACGATGAAGATGAAGAATATACTGTGAGTAATAAATAACCTGGCGTTTTTATAGGGGCCACTCAAAACGAATTAGGGGTCAACAATAAAACAAAATAGGGTCACCCAAACGTAAATTGAAGCCAGATCTTATCTCGCGCAATTCGTAATGGCATTAGGTAGATATTATAAGATTTTTGTCCTCCGAATGCATTCAGTAGATAAAATTATAATATTACTTCCGATTACAGTCAGTGTAGTATTTGGATGAAATTTGTTTCATTGTTTTCATTTGTTGTCATTTTTGAGTTATAGAGAAGAAGAAGAAGGAAAAAAAGGGAAAAATCATTTTTTCTTAATAATCAACAAAAATGGATGGATACGAAGAAGAAAGCTGAGAATCACCGTGAAGAACATAATGTTGAAGGTTCGCGACCGTTTAGAGAAGACGATTTTGGGTATATGTTGAATGATCCAAACTTTTGTGGAGAGGAAACCCTAGACGACGCTTTCATGGAAGAAAACGGAGAATCACCCGAGATAGAAACTAATGATGCATCAAACATACAGGTATTGTATTAAGAAACTCAAATACCCACTTTGAATGTGTTTGTATGCCTTTGTAAACAAGAAAACCCGATTAATGCATGCATTGAATGCCATGAACAACCCAGAATCGGTAGATAATGTATCTACATATCTACCGAATATAACATACTGAGTACCAAATATATGCATTCGGTTGATATATAGAGTATATTTTCTACCGAATGGATGCGAAAACCCCCAAATAGATTTCCCAAAATATCTACATTCGGTAGTTATTTAGAGTATATTTTCTGCCGAATGACCCCAAAATAAAATTTTCGCAAACTTGTAAAAATTGTAATTCTTCTTTGAAAAAATATCTACATTCGGTAGTTATGTAGAGTACATTTTCTACCAAATGTCCCAAAATAAAATTTTCGCAGATATGTGAATTTTTTTGTTCTTTGAAAAACGGAGGAATATTAATTATTTTATCTCCCGATTTTTTGTATTCGGGAGTATTACCATATATATATATATATATATATCTTCCGATTATGTTTTTTTTTTGTACTCAGGAGACTGTCTAAATATTTCTATTGAATTCGGTAATTTAGGGCACACAGTGTTCTACCGATTATATTACAATCGGTTGGAAAGCTTATTGCATGTCTTCCGATTATTATAGTAAAACATGTTGCTTCATTTTGTAGGCCGTTGTAGCGGTTGTTGATGATTTCTATTTGAGGCCCGATACTTCCCTACGCTATGCAAATGATTTGGTCTGCTCATTATTATTATTTATATATATATTCAAATATATATGTTAAATGCTTATACTTACTATATTTGTTTTTTTATATGCGCGTGTAGTCATTTTGAAGTAAGGAGGATGCAAAGGAATGGCTTATGAACAAGACAATAGAGAACATGTGTGTTGTAGTTCAAAACAATCATGTGGGTGACACTCGGTTTGAAATGATTTGTGAGCGAGGTGGGGATCGAAAGAGTCATGAGGGAAAGAATAGTAAGTACGTAAGGAAGACGCAAAGGAAATACTGAAGCAATTCAAAGAAAATAGGATGCCCGTTTAAGATTGTCTTCTATAAACCCGAAGGTAAAGAAGGTAAAGAGTGGAAAATGTTTAAAGTTGATAATGGTTGTCACAACCATGATGATCCGGATACTCTAATTGGACATGTAATGGTTGCCAAGCTAAAACCAAAAGAAATGGAGACGGTGAAGTCTAAGCGGATCCAAAAAGCGAGTGCGATCTTAAGTAAAATAAAGTCGGACGACCCCGACAACTTGTCTTCTTTGTCTACAATTAAGGCGGCCCTAGCTATGATCAAAAGGACGGAATGGGATGGTAGATCGGTCATGCAACAATCGGAGTGGTTAGCGGACTTACACGACTACACGTTGAGAAGGGAAGAAAAGGATGGTAAAGTGGTTCGTATTTTCTTGGCACATCCCGAAATGATCCAATTGGCTCAATGCTTTCATCAAATTTTGTTGATAGATGCCATTTACAAGACAAACAAATATAACATGCCGTTGTTGAACATTGCTTGCCACACTTCGGACAAAAACACGTTTACGATTGCATGGGATTTAATGAATCATGAGAACAACGTGAGTTTCATTTGGATGTTGGAGACGTTGAGGTCCATTTATAACGGTGATAATTTTCTAAGGGTTATTGTAACGGATAACGATCAAGCCTTAATGCATGTAATAGCGGTAGTGTTTCCGGAAGCCTGAAACTTGCAATGTACGTGGCACATTCAATGCAACGTCAAATCCAATTGTCATCATCATTTCCAAGCTAAAAAACCAAGGAAGGGTACCAAGAGGTCAAAGGAAGAGGATGAGCGCATTGGTAAATTAACCGTTGAAGAATGGGAGGAAGAAAAAAGATTATTTGAAGAAAAGTGGAAGGAGGATGGAATGATTTGGAATATGTTCATGAAAGCACTATCAGACATGGTCTATCACCGAGCATGTCTTTGCATTATCGGGTGTGCCACTGAAACATAGTGAAAATGTAAATTCTGAGCAAGTAGAAAAAATAGAAGTTAGTGTGATTTCTCAAGGTGCAAAGAGATTTCATCAAGAAATCCTTCAGATTTTCTATCCCATGTATGGTACTGGTACAAGACTACATGTTATGACGTGTGTCGGTGTGTGCATTAAATAAAAACGTGTTCAATTATAATAATGACCAAATGACTAAACTGTCAGTCCCATACTCCATCATCATGCACATAGGCAACAGACTCGTAGTTAGATTTCGTCAAGCATTATAAAACAACGAAAATGATGAAAAATATATGCGAGCTAATCGAGTGTTATTCGTCACTTTAGACATGGCGTGATCTGGTTCGTGTCATCATCTCCACTTTGTCGGAAGCATTCCCCGGCCCCCATTTTTAAAATCTAGGATTTTGGTTTTAAAAACATATCCGATCATACCAGCATGTGTGCATGTATCAAATTCATACGATGCGAGAAATCCAACCGATAAGATCACTACAACTACAAGTAATTTGGGACCCAGCAACAGTTCTTATGTTTACGTTTTTGTCAGTTTGATTCGAGGCATATATAATAAGCAAGCAAGACTCCAATTTTAGCTTCATCTTACTTTCCCTTCAAGTGTCGAACTAAGAAGTCTGTTTTTCTTACCTATAAATCCCACATAATCATCTTGGGAAAAAAACTAAGTACCAAAAAAAAGATGTCGACTTTTCCGATCAACACGATAGTAGTACTAGTTCAAGAAAATCGTTCATTTGATCACATGTTAGGATGGATGAAAACTCTTAACCCGGAAATCAATGGAGTAACCGGGACAGAATTCAATTATATTTCAGCAAATGATGCAACTTCAGAGAAGTTATATTTCGGCAACAAATCGGAACATGTAGACCCAGACCCTGGTCATTCAATCCAGGACATATACGAGCAAGTTTTTGGTATGCAATGGGAGGCATCAACAGCTTCGAAAGATAATGTTCCGGAAATGAAAGGGTTTGCTCAAAATGCAGAAAGATTAACAAAAGGGATGTCGAGTACAGTTATGAATGGGTTTCAACCGGATTCTGTACCTATTTACAAGGAACTGGTTTCTGAATTTGCAGTGTTTGATCGTTGGTTTGCTTCTGTTCCGGCTTCCACTCAACCGAACCGATTATTCGTTCATTCAGCCACTTCGAATGGTGCAGAGAGAAACGATACAGTGAAATTGATCCTGGGGTTTCCTCAGAAAACAATTTTTGAATCACTGGATGAAGCAGGACTGTCGTTTGGAATTTATTATCAGAATCCGCCTTCTACTCTTTTTTACAGGTAAGTAATCTGCAGGTTCTTATGCATTCCCTCTTATCATTTGGGTTCTAAATTATGTGCTTCCGTAAATTTATTCAAGTTAAGATTATTACAAGGAAACGACTCATGCTATCACAACATGCCTGCACCATGAACGTGAACTTTTTTTTTGATCGATAAAAAATATATATAATACTAAGGAAGGCTAAGTACAAATCTGCAAAAGCAGAACAACCACCAGGCAAGAAACAATACAAAATAAATCAAAGGAACATCCACGAAAAGGGAAAAGAAAAAACTAAAGAGGTTCAAACAATACCAACTAAGGGATGAACGCGAACTTTGTAGATACGCATGTACGCTGTCGCTGTGTTGTTATGCACTCGTTTGCTCCATAGCACCTTTTGAACTTCGAAATAATTTACTAACAAATATTTACTTGAATGTATCAGAAATAAAGAACATCCATTTATGCTAAGCTCGAAATGTTGCTTTTAGTGTAGATAGTATTACATATTTTATTACGCAAGCATTTAATATGCTTAGGTAGAGAAGCATGGCCATTGGATGCTCACCTCATTACCCAATGTTGCGTATTCCATTATATTAGGGAGTGCGAGAAATGATATGCTACAGAGAGTAGTATGCCAATGCATGATGTAAGAATTGATTCAAGTCAAAGAATACAAGAGACTATATGCCTTAGCTAGCCCTTTGGATATTTCCTGTTAAATGAGACTAATGTCAAATTCTATATAGTTTGCCAAAAAGGTCATTAGACTCATACCCCTTATTATATAGATGGAATTTTGAATTTTGTTTGTCCCATTGAATAGACGGGATACTATTTCGAAGATGAATATTTCCACATATACTCTTACTTATGGTACATAGATAATTACATTATTAATAAGATAAGGGGTACAACATAAAAGAACATTAAAAATTATGAATCCAATATACTTTTCTCAATCTAAGAGAAATGATTCCCTCCGCCTACGGAGGGAGTATTATTTTGTGGATTAAGGTTCGCTTTTCTGATTTCCATATGAAACGTGCAATAACATATGATGCATACAGGAACCTGAGAAAATTGAAATACCTTGGCAAGTTTCATCCATTTGATTTAGATTTCAAGAAACATTGTGAAAACGGGACGCTGCCAAACTACACAGTGATTGAACAACGTTTTTTCGATCTGAAATTGTTTCCGGGCAACGATGATCATCCTTCTCATGACGTCGCAGAGGGTCAAAAATTAATTAAACATGTTTACGAGACCCTCAGAGCAAGTCCGCAATGGGAGAAGATGTTGTTTATCATAACGTACGACGAACATGGTGGATTTTATGATCATGTCCCAACTCCTACTGTTGGAGTTCCTAGTCCAGATGGACTAGTAGGTCCAGACCCTTATAAGTTTCAGTTCGATCGTCTTGGTGTTCGTGTTCCAACTATCATGATTTCTCCTTGGATTGAACGCGGAATTGGTCTGTATATCTTCAAAATTCTTTCACCTACATGACTTATTCTATGTATAATCGACGAGTAAAATATGTGAGTTTTTTTTTCCCTTTTAGTTGTGCATAAACCATCAGGGCCAGATCCGACATCAGAGTTTGAACATTCATCAATTCCAGCAACAGTTAAGAAAATCTTCAATTTAAATGAGTTTCTGACAAAGCGCGATGCATGGGCTGGTACTTTTGAATCTGTCATTTCTAGAAGTACTCCAAGAACTGATTGCCCAGGTAACACTGTACATTGTTGTTATTTGTGCATTCATTTTACTTGTCTTCTCTTGAGCACATTGTACTTATAACTGAGTCACAAGCACAGATTGATGTTTATGGCTAACAAAATGTATGTTCATTATAGTGACATTGCCGGATCCACAAAAGATACGACCACGTGAAGCAGATGAGAATGGAAAGCTCAGTGAATTTCAAGAGGAACTTGTACAGATGGCTGCGACATTGAATGGGGATTGTTACAAGGACACATATCCGGACAAACTAGTAAAAAACATGACTTGTGCAGAAGGTTGCAAGTATGTTGAAGATGCTTTTAAAAAATTTCGCGAAAATTGCGAGGATGCAAAGAAGAATGGAACCGATGATTCTGAAATTGTGTTACCATTTGACCAGCAAAATGTAGAACTGGCTGACAAGAGGATTGCTTGCCTTGCTTGCAACATCATCTAAATGATATAAATCTATTTTACTTTGTTTTTTCTTAATCTATTGTGTAATAAACCTGTGTTTATTCAAGTCCTTCCTCACAATTTATGTTTGTTCTTTAGTAGTGAATTTATAGTGTGGGACCTAATTTATTCATAAGAAATTAAGTCTTGGAAAAAAAAAGTTGGACCCTTAATTTTTGGGAACTTTTGGGAAAATGTGTATTACTTGGATACTACTTGCCAAGATGCACAGGGAGTAAGTGAATCGAACATCATGTGGATTTTCATAGAATTCTTATTTCAGTGCCTCTTCTGATGACTTGTAGATACGAATTCAATGAATTTCTAGAGAGATTTTGTGATTTATTGACACACAAAAAGGTAATGTCTATCATATAATATATAAAATATCAAATTGGCAGTCTCGGCTAACCATGTTGAACATAGTCTTTATACACGGTGCGGTTATGGTTTCACATAACCAGAGTGTGAAAACTCGGGGTACAACAACCACACCCAACTATTTCGTTCGGCAATCTGTAGGCACTAAATTCCAATATAATTCTGAGAGCACCAAGTTACTGAGTCTCAAATCAGGATATATATTAAAGAACTTTATCTCTTTTTCAACATAATCAGTAAATCAAACAGATAGAAATCTGTGAACCTGATTGTTATGAGAATAACTCGGATGGTATCAAAAACCAATGATCGAGTGTCAATCAAGTCTTATCCAACAAACAAGGTCAGGTTTATCAACCGTGATTGAACTATGCACAACCTGTGATATTTCAATTATATAACAAAAATATAATGCAGAAAAGAAATAACACATACACCAGAAATTTTGTTAACTAGGAAACCGCAAATTCAAAAAAAACGTCGGGACCTAGTCCAAACTTGAACACCATATTGTATTAAACCGCTACAGACACTAGCCTACTATAATTTAACTTCGGGCTGGAATGTAGTTGAGCCTTAACCAAATATCACACCGATTAAGGTACAGTCGCGTTCCTTACACCTCTTGAACCTCGCAAGATCCCGCGCACTTGATTCCCCTAGCTGACGTCCT
Source organism: Papaver somniferum (assembly GCF_003573695.1). Lineage (NCBI taxonomy): Eukaryota > Viridiplantae > Streptophyta > Magnoliopsida > Ranunculales > Papaveraceae > Papaver > Papaver somniferum. The sequence continues at coordinate 6,683,986 of NW_020634374.1, forward strand.
TACAGCCTAGAAGTTGCTACGACCCAAATTCGAAGACTTATAAACAAATTTGTCTCCCACATATAAGTCTATTCTATTTATTGTTTTCTTCTTAAGATAAAGATCAAGGTGAACATGAAACACAACTAATAATCTGGTCTTATACTCCCGAAGAGCAGCCTAGAAATATTAGTCACCTCACAATAACCCAACTGATTAACAAAAAAAGCTATTGCGGAATCACAAGAGTCTGAGACGAAGGAACTGTTATGATTACTTTTTATATCTTACCTATCCGAGATAAATCTCGAGAAAATCTTAGAGAAGATTAAACTCAATATGATAGAAAAAGTAAGATCAAGATACACAACTAGAAAGAAAATAGTTGGACCTAACTTCACGAATCCCAAATGAAGTCTTCAAGTCGTTAACCCTATAATGGTTTTCAGAAGAACTCTAAACTATGGGTTAATGGAGAATCGACTCTAGTTTGCAACTAGGACACACGAGAGTGTCGGATTAGGTTTCCCAGATGCTAGAATTCTCCTTATATAGTCTTTCAAATCAAGGTTGCTTACAATCAAAGCTAAGATAGCTTAGTAACAAAGAAATCAATATTCACCGTTAGATGAAATCCTGATTTAAGATTCAAGCTAAGTCTGCTTAGAAAATAAGCAAACAATCTCCACTGTCAGATGGTATTAGCTTGATAAACACAAATGAAATATACCTATATTTAGATGTAGGTGAACTGTACCTAAACGTGTATAACAAGTTGGCTCAATGATAATTAACTGAAGTTAGCAATATGAACAATTTTATCTTATCCATATTCATCTAATACTTCTAGATCAAATATGATAATCAATCAATTATGATATATAATCAAATGAATCTAAATGTGCTTTAAGAGAGTTGTTCAAATGTTTACTATCTAATAGAAATATCCGTGAACAATTTAAAGTACTTATACAAGAACCAATTCATGAACATAATGCCACGGTTTGCAAAGCAAGTTCGCATACCTTAATTCATTAAAGTTCTAAGGAACTTAGTTCGCAAACGAACCCGAGTTCATGAGTATGAATTTTCATACTTAACGATTTTAGAACCTATCCACTGTGTTCACAAACTGAGTACGAGAACCATAGTTCAGGACCTTTCCTAGTCTTGTCGTTCGCAAACCCTGTTGGCAAACCACAGTTCCGGACCTTTAATAGGTAAACCCGTTCGCAAACTCAGTTCTCGAAAAAGAGTTTCGGACCTGAACTAGTACTTCACAGTTTGCATACTAGGTACGCATACTGTGTTGTATCCATACATTGGCCGTAGTTTTTAAACTCCCATTCAATCATTGAAACATCCTTAGAAGACAACAATGTTAATCTCACACATACCACTAGCTTCAAGTAATTTTCAAGTGATTGATTGATCAATAATAAACTTCCCAAGTTAACATCAAATGATTGTCTCACACAAATCATGTAAGATATTCAAGGTAATTTTCACATGATCATCTTGACTCAATATTAAGTTTCCAACAAATGAATTGTTTACAACTAAACTTGTCAAGCATATGATGAAGCTTTCTAAGCTTTAAACCTGTATTTCGAGAAATATATAAACGAGATAAACTCGGCTCGAAATTTCAAATGTATATAACACAAATTTTATATAACTATATTACTTAGTCTCATTAGCAGATAAAATTGAATAGACTTATGAGTGATAGATAAGTTTTAGTCTTCACATACCTTTTGTCAACGAAGTTCCTCCAAGGTCTTCAGTAGATCTTCTTCTTCAATTGGTTAACGCCGTGAAGTCTAAAGCTCAACTACACACTTCTATCCTAATCCGAGACATAGCTATAAGTAGATTAGAAATCAAGGATATAGTTTTGATCAACTAAACTTGATAAAAAAGCTTGAGATAGCAACGGTTGCGAGGTCGACCGAGAAGTTCTCTAACATCTCCCCCTTTGTCAATTTTAGCGACAAAACTATCAATACATAAAATTAAATACTGCAAGTTCATCTTCCAAAAACTTAGAATTTAAATAAATAAATCTAAAAACATTGCAAGATGAAAAACGTTAGAAATAGTTATGTGTAATCACAATATTTGCTATACCAAACCCTAGTTATCCTTCTTAAACATAAGAATAAATTCTCAAAAATAAGTTTCTTAGACATTAAGATTTTTGAAGAATTATTTATCGTCTCCGAACTTCTTATCGTCAACAGAATTTGGAACATAAGGTTCATGTAAAAGGAGTCAATTTCAACAAATCCTCTTGACTGTTGTCGAACCAGGGACTTTTGAATCTCCAGAGATCTTAGAATGATAGTATTTATTTCCTGCATCTCCATCCTGATTTGCTTTAACTCTTCAAGAACAACAAAAGACTTTTGAAGATTTGAGTTATTATCTCTTGGTTTCTTCATATTCTTCCTTTTTCTTTTCAAAGTTGAATTAGAGGAACGAGATTTCTCTTTTTCCTTCATGATTGATGACTTAACAATCAAACAAACATCTTTTCCATCAAAAGACATAGTGCTTGAAGTCTCCATAATTTTGAGATATGGGTTTGTGAAAACACAAATAAAACAACTCTACAAGCAACCTTTTGATGAAAAGGAGTTTCAGAGAAGGAATAGAACTGCAGGATTACCGAACCTATATACAATCCAAGTAGGGTTCACGTACAATCAACATAAATAACCCTAAGGAGGGAAGCATGGATGTCGATTTTAACCTTTTATTCATATAGGGTGAAATATTTTCAATACCATTACTTAAAAAGAAAAGATATTCAAGATACAGTCTAGATTAGTTTTTGACCCTAGAGCCCGGCAGTGCGCAATTCTTATCTCTTTTCAATATACAGGCACATGAGACAAGATGCACCAACAACACAGTTAGACTGTGTTGGGGTAAACAATAATTTGTTCACCACAAGGTTCCTTCATGGAATTATAAACATCCCTCTTTATAGGTCGTTTAGACCTAGTTCTTTTCTGATTGATATGAGAAATAGCTTGGACGGTAACAAATACCAATGCCCAAGTGTCAATCAATTTATATCCAACAAACAAGGTCGGATTTATCAACTGATTGAACTACTCACAACCTGTGATATTTCAATTATATAATGCGGAAAGGAAATAACACAGACACTAGAAATTTTGTTAACGAGGAAACCGCAAATGCAGAAAACCCCGGGACCTATTCCAGATTGAACACCACACTGTATTAAGCCGCTACAGACACTTGCCCACTACAAGTTAGCTTCAGACTGGAATGCAGTTGAGCCCTAACCAAGTCTCACACCGATTAAGGTACAATCGTGTTTCTTATGCCTTTTGAACCACGTCGGATTCTGCGCACTTGATTCTCTTAGCTGATCTCACCCAAAACTAAGAGTTGCTACGACAAAATTCGAAGACTTATAAACAAATTTATCTCCCACAGATATGTCTATTCTTTATTCTGTTTTTGTTTCGTCTTTCGATACGAAAATAGGTGAACAAGAGCCAACTAATAATTCGGTCTTATACTCCCGAAGAGCAGCCTAGAAATATTAGTGACCTCACTGATTATGATTTTTGATGGGGTTGTAGTAAATGGGATTCGTTTCAGACTTGTGAAGGAAATGGAATTTTTAGATTTAATAAAAAAAATATATATACAAAAAATATTAACAATGGGCGAGAGGTACTGGGACTAAGGATTTGGCCGAATTCACTACACAGGGTTCATTCATATATTCTTTGACAATTTAAAACTCATTAAAATTAACATGGACTTTGATTTTGCCAAGATAGATTCTCAAAACATCGATTGTAAGTCCTAAGCATGATGTATCAAAACACCTAAGCTAAGCATACATCATCAAATTAAATAATAACCAATTAATTCAAATCATATTTCAATTTTAAATTAATGCAAGAGTCATAAGAAAGAATAAAATAAATTTACCCGTGTATGAAATTCACCCTCCTCCGTCGTCCCAGTGTTGGGTTTAGCTCATCATGATAAAAACACGCTCAAAATATTTATTTATTGCTCAAATGGTGTTTACAATGAAGAGAAGAAGAGAAAATGGTGTAAACAGCTAATGTGCGACCCACAGGAAGCGTCACAAAAGAACGATAAAAGAGAAGTGCTATTGTCACTGTGGTTCTAAGACCCACACCTACGACCCACGCCTGTGAGTCTGTTTCACTGTTGATAAAAGACTGTCCCTGCGAGTCTGTTCTTCGTGTTCTTGGTCTTCTTCATCATCAGCAGGAGCAGAAACAGAGTTTCATCAACTCTTGATGTCTCGCTCCTGAGCTCTCCTATCGACCCCAAACTCTCGACACCCTCTCTACTCAACCCCATCAACCTATTTATAGCCAACAGACCCATCGAATCTCGCTCATTCACTCCATATAATTCTCTTTAACTCAGCAGCAAAGAAAATATTTCTGGGAATATTTTCTTTCCTGTTTCATCTTCTCACGCGTTTTCAAGCCTCCAAATTACCATATTTAACTCCTTCACGCTCCAACAGGCTGTGAGGGTCTTCCATGCACGCACAAAACACGTTGAATCTTCTCCAAATCACGTGAAACCCGTGATATACACGAGCTTCCCTGTTTTCAACCCGTGAATTGTTTAGCTGATTCTAGCCAATTCTGGTCGAACCAAACGCCCACAGTGTGTTTAATAGGCCATATCACAACTATCTACCAAAAATCAGCCATTGAATCTCCCTAGAACACGTTCAACAATTCGATCCAAATCTGCAGAAGTGTTCTCCATTTTCCCGCCAAAAACAAAATTCAAATGGAGAAGATGACCTCCCCCAAATCCTGTACTGGGGTGCGAATAGCAGATGCCTTTTGAGGTGACCTTGGGTTCCCCTTAGTAATTGAGGTGCCCCTTATCCAACGGTGAGAGTCCGAATAACACGTGTCCTCCGGGGCTTTTACCAACTTTTCGAGCCGAATTTTCCAAAAAATGTTTATTTTCCAAAGGTGCCTACAAACACATAAAACACCAAAATTAGTACAAACTCGAGTGTCAACAATATATAGTATTGGGATCAAATTAAACACAAAAATGTGTCTATCAAATACCCCCAAACTTATTATTTTCTAGTCCTCGAGCAAAATTTATTTTTGAAAAGATAAAAAGACTACACTTAGCACGTGCAGCAGGCCGTTAAACCGCTAGGTAGCCCTAGCGGCGGAGTGTTGTCTCCGGAGGGTTTACCAGAGGTGTACCCACAAAACCTTTACTCCTAATTGGTCACAAGTATCCAAAGAGATATGAGGACATACATATTCTCAACCTATCTCCAAGTAAGTAGAATGCCAAAGAAATTAAAGGTGTCAGCTCTAAAGCTGACTGAAGAAAAGGAGAGACACATCCACACCACTTCTAGATAAAGAGATATCCGCTACACAGCTAGATAAACATTGTAAGATGCGTCCGCTGCTTTACAGCTGGATAAGATTAGGAGAGAGATAAAAATGAGAGGGACATCTGCTACACAGCTGGACTAATTACGTGTGATGAGTTAAACCAGTGCTAGAAAGATTTTGTGGCAGATTGAAAGCAGACTAACAAAGCAACCAAAATGCATCTTTCTTCGACTCTCTCACAGTGCTCAGTAGAAACAACGCATTCTTCGGTCTTCAACTGTTGATGATAAACTCTCGAACCTCACAGAACCTTGACAATTAACTCTTCTCTTCGATTTCTTGCTTGACTTATAAATTTCTTCTTCCCTATGGCCTTATTGAACAAAAAGAACATAATGATGTTTCATTTTTTTTTTTTTTTCATTTTTCATTTTTCATTTTTCATGGCCATGAGAGAAGACAAAAATTACAAGACAAAAATTTACATGGCCATGAGAGAAGGACTTTCAAAACTTGGATCTTCGCAACTTGTGATGTCTTGGTATCATGGATTCTAACAACTTATATCATTTGCTCTTATAACTTCAACTTTGATTTTTGAATTATTCTCTTCTATTGTTGCTTCTAAACCTAAAACGTCTTCACTTTCTTCATAGATTTTGATGTCGCTCCGCTTGTTGATGATGATGAGTTTCTACTGAGAGAGAGTCGCAATCCAGTAACTAAGACTACATTGTGAGGTTGCTTTGTCTTTCTGGCATTTCCCTGAACTACTTGCCTTTGCATCATGTATGGTTAGGTCCATCACGGTTACCCTCTAAAAGGAACAAGTTCTCTCCTGAATTTTAAGGATCTCAATATCTTTTTCTCTAATGTCTCAATAAGTTGTTATCTCTAGCATTCCAGTTTCTATCTTTTCGGTGAGAAACAGTATGTAAACTTAGCTAACCGGATACCATGTGATGCTAGAAGTTTCAAAAGTGCAACTAAAAAGTTTCTCCCATACCCCAAAACTTAAATCTAACATTGTCCTCAATGTTCTAAAGATAAAATTAAAAGCATATGAACAAGGAGAAACGGTTACCATTTGAAGCAAAAGAGTTAAGGAAAGATATTATCGTGTCGCATGAGATTGGGTTACCTCCCAAGAAGTGCTAAGTTTAAAGTCTTCAGCCAGACATCAGAAGGAATTAGTCACCTTATAGAATCAAAAAGTAACAACCAAAATAACTGTGAGTCTTCAAAACTAAATAAAGCTGACCAAAGGAAACTGCAATGAACCAAGAAAGTGAACAAGACTAGCATGCCCTTACTTAGTTTCCTGATTAAGAAATTTATTTCTAATTGTGGTTCAGGTTCAGGTTCTATGAAAGGGTCTAAATAGAAAATTTTCATTGGCTGCGTTTCTTCATAGGTGGGATCCGAATCATTAGGTCCTCGAGTCTGGAAAAACTCAAATATGATCTTAGAAGCGCACAATAATAACCTAAATAACTGAGGATCCTCTAAGTCAATAATATTTAACTTACATAATTGACCAGAATGAGAGTAGTGGTCATTCTTAAGCAAATGTGTCGATTCTAATTTCCTAAAGCATTTAGGTTTAGTCTCACAACTTAATATTCGACACATTTGGAATATAAACGTTCCCACAGTTGGAAGAAAACTAATTTGGTGGGAAAACAAAGTCAATCTGGGGATCATAGCCTGGGCAAACCACATAAACCAGAGGATGGGTTTCTAACGACTGAACTTCTTCCTGGACAACATTAGGTTCGGGAAAACGAGTATGAAGGTAATCTTGTAAAATTGTCGAGGCAGAGATATCAAGTCCTAAGTGAAGGGACTTTCTGAGAGTTAAAGGTAAGGCACTAGGAATGTTATAATCATCCCCAAACTTAGAGTTTTCAGTATCTCTAGATAGACTAGTTACAATCTCCCTAATTTCTGGATCATTAGATTATTGAAAATGGTCAATTGATTCTTCTAATTTATTTTAGGTAGTGCATCTTTAATCATCTCTACGGGTATATCTTCTTCATCTAATACTATTGTTTCTAAGTCGATAGACTCTAAAACAGCATATTCGGAATAAACCCGTTCCTCTAAACCACTATCGGCTTCGTATTCAAAAGGAAAAACTACATCGTCTAAAACGGTGGTATCCCTAATCAAATCCTCGTCCTTTTGAATAGGTGAATAATCATAAAAATTATTTGGATTTGACTAGAAATAATATAATCATTATAAAGCTCAATTGGATTAATAGATTCTTGATCACTATGCCTACATATTTCAGATTCTTCATTACCACTATCCTCATCATCATAATAGTACAAAGATGATTGAACCTTATCTAAATAAGTAGTGTCTTTTATTCTAGCCTCGTCCTCTAAATTAGGCAAATATTCACTATTGATATCAAGGGTAGAATTAGAAACCCTATTTTGAAAATTTAGATTATTTCGAGCAGCATTAGCCAACTGTTCATTTTCTGCCTCTAGACGTGCCTGAATTTCTCTGAGCATAACACTTATACGTTTACCACTCTCGTTTATCATCTCAGAATATCGTGTACACTCTTCTTTTGAACTATTCATTGCAACTAAACGTTTATACGTCCTTTCAATCCGTTGTTGGGTCTCTTCTAGAGATGGAACAGGTTCAGAAATATCATAATCAGGACTAGTTTCCAAAAACGAGTAACCAGTACTACAGTGTTCATGATTTTCTTGCTCGTAAGACCAATTCGCGTGTGGATAGTAATTGGGCTCACCATGGTATGAACCATAACCTTGAAAAGGTTGGCGTTCCCAACTACTATTCCCACCATGGTCATAAAAATGATGATGTCCATATTCAAATTCAGATCGATACTCATTGGATTGGCTTCTGTCATACCAGTTCGACATTCTTAATTGCAAGGGAATTTTACACAATCACAAACAAGGCTGACTCGACCAAATCAAACCTACTGATTTCTAGCAAACAAAAAGCATGATGGCTCCACTTAGATTGTTTCTAGACCAGCTTCTAATCCTTCGAAAGGGAATTCATTACAATTTAAGCAAACCCCTCTGGAATCAATCCGAGTTAAAGTAAGTTGAACCGAGGCGAGGGAAGCTCAGTGGAGCTTTGATACCCAAAGCCTCACCGGTACAAGGCGGCGCAGTCACGCATTCAACTTACAGAAACCATCAAGAACTTTGAAGTATGCTTAAAAGAGTAACCAATATTTTTCGAAAGATTTTCCTACCAAGCTCGTTACCTTATCGGTCTCGTTCTAATCAAATTTTAAGCTTGGGTTCGCGTTAGGTTTCGTTTACCTAAGGCGGGCAAGAAGGGAACAACGATGAAATCCGAACCCTTATCTTATATGGCCAGTTCTTGCCCTTTACTAGGAAATTAAAGCAGCCGGTTCAGTCCTCAACATATAATCACCTTAAGGCAGACAGTAAACCCGCTGACAGGAGATTCGCGGGTGTTTAGAAGTTTACCTCCCGTACCAGACGGGCGAAGAACCGCTGTAGTCGACTCGGGCCACTGACTCCGGTGTCAGTGCGCGAACCCGAGGGGCCGAGACGATATTGTAATCGTCGTCCTTCCCTGCAAACAGTTTATATTTAATTTTTTTTATATAACCCTTCCGTAGGGTTTAAAATTAAAATAAATTGTCCAAAGTCCAGTCCAATGAAAAGAAATACAAAAAATAATAATAATAATTACAAAAAAAAAATAAAAAAAATGGAAAGTCTCTTAAAAAAATAAAAAATAAAATCTCTCTTTTTTTTCCTCTCTTTTTTCTTTATTTTTTTGCTTTGTCTTTTTTCCTTCTCTTCTAGCTTTAATCTTTGATTCCAAGGTCCTTAGTATCCAACTTCAAACCTGTAATACAAAGACACAACCAAAGAGACGTAAAAAGAACAAATGGAATAATAAAAAATAATAAAATCCTAAAAATTCTACCTAAGCACAAATCCGTGTCGGCGGCGCCAAAATGATTACAGATTTTTTGATGGGGTTGTAGTAAATAGGATTCGTTTCAGACTTGTGAAGGAAATGGAATTTTTAGATTTAATAAAAAAAAATATATATACAAAAAATATTAACAATGGGCGAGAGGTACTGGGACTAAGGATTTGGCCGAAGTCACTACACAGGGTTCATTCATATATTCTTTGACAATTTAAAACTCATTAAAATAACATGGACTCTGATTTTGCCAAGATAGATTCTCAAAACATCGATTGTAAGTCCTAAGCATGATGTATCAAAACACCTAAGCTAAGCATACATCATCAAATTAAATAACAACCAATTAATTCAACACAAAATTGGTTAAAAAGACCAAAATCAACTATTCCTGGGTGAAATGGACAGTTAGATTTTGATACTGTTTAAATGGAAAAAAATGTAAAAATAGGCAGGATGTAACCAGTTTCATCGTGCCCATTTTCAAATATTTTTTCTTATTTTTAATTTACACAGGATGTATCCAGTTTCATCCTTGCTATTTTTAAAATTTAAGCTAGGATGAAACCAGTTTCATCCTTACTATTTTTTTTTTGGCCATTTCACCCAAACTACTTTTTACTCGTCCATTTAAACCGTGATTTAAAAATATTTGTACAAATGACCCATTTTCCGTTAATTCAAATCATATTTCAATTTTAAATTAATGCAAGAGTCATAAGAAAGAATAAAATAAATTTACCCGTGTATGAAATTCACCCTCCTCCGTCGTCCCAGTGTTGGGTTTAGCTCATCATGATAAAAACACTCTCAAAATATTTATTTATTGCTCAAATGGTGTTTACAATGAAGAGAAGAAGAGAAAATGGTGTAAACAACTAATGTGCGACCCACAAGAAGCGTCACAAAAGAACGATAAAAGAGAAGTGCTATTGTCGCTGTGGTTCTAAGACCCACACCTACGACCCATGCATGTGAGTCTGTTTCACTGTTGATAAACGACTGTCCCTGCGAGTCTGTTCTTCGTGTTCTTGGTGTTCTTCATCATCAGCAGGAGCAGAAACAGAGTTTCATCAACTCTTGATTTCTCGATCCTGAGATCTCCTATCGACCCCAAACTCTCGACACCCTCTCTACTCAACCCCAACAACCTATTTATAGCCAACAGACCCATCGAATCTCGCTCATTCACTCCATATAATTCTCTTTAACTCGACAGCAAAGAAAATATTTCTGGGAATATTTTCTTTCCTGTTTCATCTTCTCACGCGTTTTCAAGCCTCCAAATTACCATATTTAACTCCTTCACGCTCCAACAAGCTGTGAGGGTCTTCCATGCATGCACAAAACACGTTGAATCTTCTCCAAATCACGTGAAACCCGTGATATACACGAACTGCCCTGTTTTCAACCCGTGAATTGTTTAGATGATTCTAGCCAATTTTGGTCGAACCAAACGCCCACAGTGTGTTTAGTAGGCCATATCACAACTATCTACCAAAAATCAGCCATTGAATCTCCCTAGAACACGTTCAACAATTCGATCAAAAATCTGCAGAAGTGTTCTCCATTTTCCCGCCAAAAACAAAATTCAAATGGAGAAGATGACCTCCCCCTAATCCTGTACTGGGGTGCGAATAGAAGATGCCTTTTTGGGGTGCCATGAGGTGCCCCTTATCCAACGGTGAGAGTCAAGAATAACACGTGTCCTCCGGGGCTTTTACCAACTTTTCGAGCCGAATTTTCCAAAAAATGTTTATTTTCCAAAGGTGCCTACAAACACATAAAACACCAAAATTAGTACAAACTCGAGTGCCAACAATATATAGTATTGAGATCAAATTAAACACAAAAATGTGTCTATCACTCACAATAACCCAATTGATTAATAGGAAAAGTTATTGCGGAATCACAAGAGTCTTAGACAAAGAACTTTTTTGATTACGTTTTATATCTTACCTACAGGAGATAAATTTCGATTAAATCTTAGAGAAGATAAAACTCAATAAGATAGAACAAGTAAGATCAGAATATGCAACTACAAAGAAAATAGTTTGATCTGGCTTTACGAATCCCAATGATGTCTTCAATTCATTAACAGGTTAAAGGAGAATTAACTCTAGTTTGCAACTAGGAACACACATAAGTGTGGGGATTAGGTTTTCCAGTTGCTAGAGTTCTCCCTTATATAGTTTTTCAAATCAGGGTTGCTTACAATCAAAGCTAAAAATAACTTAGTAACAAAGCATTCAATATCCATCGTTAGATGGACTCCTGATTTAAAATTCAAGCTAAGTCTGCTTGTTACACACAAATGAAATATACTTATATTTAGATATGGGTTACCTTACCTAAACGTGTATATTGAGTTGGATCAATAATAGTTAACCGAAGTTAGCCATATGAACACTTTAGTCTTAGCCGTATTCATCTAACACTTCTAGATCAAATATGAAGATCAATCAATCATGAAAGATAATCAAATAAATCTAATTGTGTTTTAAATAGAGTTGTTCAATTGTTAACTATCGCATCGAAATATATATGAAAAAATTGAATCGAAATTGGTTTGATTCGTAATCGTACAAAGTACTTATACAAGAATAAATTCATGAACATTAAGCCACGGTTTTGAAAATATTGCATTCCTTATATCATAAATGTTTAGTTCTTGAGTATGAGAATCATACATAATCGATTCTAGAACTTCACCACTGTATTCACAAACTTGGTACGTGAACAGCAGCTCCGGACCTTGGCCTAGTCAACCCGTTCGCAAATCTGGTTCGCGAACAACTGTTCCGAATGCAACTTCGGTAAACCCATTCGCATACCACGTACGCAAACAAGAGTTCCGGACCTTCTCAGGTAAATCAGTTCGCATACTAGGTACGCAAACAAGATTTCCGGACCTGAATCATCACAATACAGTTCGCATACTAGGTATGCGTACCGTGTTGTATCCAGACATGGGTAGTTAAACTCTCATTTCAATCATTGAAACATCCTTGGAAGACGACAATAGTAATCTTACACATACAATTAGCTTCAAGTAATTTTCAAGTGATTGAATGATCAATACGAAACTTCCCGTGATAACATCAAATGACTGTCTCACACAAATCATATAAGATGTTCAAGGTAATTTTTCACATGATCATTTTTTGAATTAATATTTAGTTCCCAACAAATCGATTGTTTCCAACTGAACTCGTCAAGAATATGATGAACGTAGCTAAAGTAAAAGTTTCCAACACATATTTCTGAGTGATACGACTTAGTATCATTAGAAGATAGAATAAAATATACTTCTGAGTGATAGATAATTTTAGTCTCCACATACCTTTTGTTGATGAAGTTCCTCCAAGCTCCTCAGTAGATCTTCTTCTTCAATTGGTGAACGCGCGAAGTCTAAATCTCAACTACACATTCTATCATAATCCGAGACATAGTTGTAAGTAGACTAGAAATTAAGTATATAGTTTTGATCAACTAAACTTGACAAACAAGCTTGAGATAGCAACGCTTGCGAGTTCGACTGAGTAGTGATCTAACAGAGACTACCCATATTTACATTAGACGAGGCACTTACCTTCAACTCTTTGTAGCTGACTAAAATTATCGTTTTAGATGTGTGTCACCGTACGCTAATTCCGGGTAGAATAGTGAGCTACCCCAATTCACACCAATTTTAGCACTATATTTGATCTCTTGAGTGCTAATTGTGTCAATCATGAGAGTGATGTCTAAATATGAAATCCTACTTCTTTTTGTTTGATTCGTAGTTAGCACCACTCTCTCGAAAACAATAGGTCCATAGAAGCACAATACGTTTAAGGTTTACAAACAACAATACAAGGAAGACCAAACTTCATATTCAAATGAAGCAACATACAATAAGCAGAATTTCATATACATGTTAAATACTTACAATAGAATGAGCATAATTCTATATCCAAGTTGAATACTTATTACAAGAGCGAAGAAAATCAAAAGATGAAAGTTATTGAAGTTTAAAAAACGAATACGATAAAAGTTGTGAAGACTCAAGTAGCAAAGTCCTTTTCTCATGGCCATGGCCATGGCCATGACCATGTTTATTTTATTTTATTTTTTGTAGTTGCAATCTTATCATAAAAAAAATAAAAACACAAAATACAAAAAATATGTACATTTTTTTTTTGCATTTAGGTTGTTATTTCATCAATAAAGCTATGAGGAAGAAAAATATGTAAAGAAGTTTCAAGCAACAAGAAATTGTCAAAATTCTACGAAGTTCAAGAGTTTATCATCAAAAGTTGAAGCCGAAGCCGAAGACCAAGAAGATGAAGACGACGAACCGAAGACGTTTATATTGGATGTTGTGAGAGTGGTATTACCATTATTGCCGATCGAATGTGAAAGTGAGTGAGTATTTTCATCCTAACAATAGTGGTTGATTTCCTTTAAAGATCATCAGAAAAATATTTTTATTTCTCACATTCTTGTGGGGTCTCCAGAAATTATTTCAGAAGGTTTCCTTCCCACAATTCAACGTGTGTAGCATTTCTCTCTTTATTTCTAAATGCGCACATTTGAGACTCATAAAAAATCCGTCTTATTGAGTGAAATTATCATAAAACCCTATTGGTGAGGCAGAAGTCGAGGCGAAATGCTTATTGGTCGCTCTCAAACCAATTTTTTTTAGTAAGGCATAGGTTGACTGGTCACACTTCCTCCCATTAATCGCATTTTACATTTGAATTCTCTCTTGTACTTCTGACCTCTTGACATTAGGTTGAGAATATTTATGTCCTCCTAGCTCTTTGGATGCTTGGAATGCTTTGAAGTTGAAGAAGGTTTTTTGGGTATACCTCTTGTAAGCCCTCACGAGACTATAACTCATCCACTAGGGACACCTAGGAGTTTAAGGGATTGTTTCATATGCTAAGTGAAACTGTGTCCTCAACGAAAGGGAGTTATTGCGTATATGTTAGGTTCGTTAGCAAAATATTAGTGTGGGGGAATTCAATAAGTGTTTAATTTACATGTTTAGAGTGTCAAATCCATACTAATAGTTGCTATGATTCTTTCATATTATCCTTGTATTACTCTTGTGTTTCTATTATATTTGTTTCTTTAGGTGAATCATCCAAAATCAATGAAATTGAGTTAAAAGGAGCTAAGAAGTGGAAAGGAGTTACGGCTAGCTCCAACCTGAAGCCAAAAAGAATGAGGTCAATCGGATATCGTACGAAGAAGTTACGTATGAAATGGCAAAGAACAAAAAGTGTACATGAATAATTATGGCCAGGTCCAAGAGACTTGGACCCAACCGTAACTCTGGTTATTTTGAGACAATTTTCTTGTTAGAGTTACGGATGGGTTGAACCCAACTGTAACTAAGGTGTTTGGAACGAGTTTAGGCTTCTAAATCAAGAAAAACGTGGTCCCGGAAGGATTCTAAGCCCTAAACTACGTGAACACTCTATAAGAAGACCCTTGATACACTAAGAAGACATATTTATCATCTTTCACACATATTTACTTCCCATATTACGTCTTCTACAACTAAACTTAGGGTTTACCCCTTTAGGAGGAACCCGTTATCTTTTGTAATCATGAGTAGTTAAACCTTTGTTGATTAAGTATGAATTCAATGTTCTAAGAGTGAAGCTTTATTATTTATACAAGTTTTTTTAGAGTTTTAATCATCATCGTTTATTTTCACTATATATGGGGTTTATGATTGAATCCTAGATTGTTCAAGTGTACAGTTACAGTTGGAGTATTTTATTGATCATTCTATTGCTAGTATATAGTTGTGAGATACGTGTAATGGTTGATCATATCCTACACAAGTAGAGAATGTGAGACTTTGGAAAGGGATTCTGCGGAGAAATCTTGTGTGAAGAAAACCCTAGTAAACAGACCGATTTTATGCGTTTGATGCTAAGATCAACCTAAATTCAAAAACCCTAATGCACTCGACTGGGTTTCACCTTGAGAGCTTATTCATGGTGGCTTGGATGGATAAAATCTGGTAGTCGAGCGCTTCCGTATCCAGTGACACAAGGAGTTTTTGGGATAAAAGAGCTTGTTACTATTCTACCATTGGTGATGAATGATCCTGACGTTAGATGGATAAGCATACTAATTCTATTAACGCTTAGTAACGGAAAATGATTCCTGGATCATCTTTTTCTTTTCTTATTATCTTTTTGTTTACTTTAATTAAAAAAAACCTTGTTTAGTATTTATTCTTGTTTTGTTGATTCAAATAACCTATCAATTATACAACTCTCTGTGGGAGCGATCCTTACTACCACTATATTTCTAGTTAATTAATGGGAAACATCTTGGGTAATTTGTTGCACCTATGACACGCATCAAAACCCCAAGAAAATGGTGCCAGTGTATTTAGTAATAATGCATGAACGAGCACCCAAAAATATGGATGAATATGGATATACGGAGAGCTATACAAAATAGTAAAGGAAAATTATTTTTTAAAAAAAAAAAGAGGCGCATGGGACGGGGCCCGCCGTGGCCAGTCCCACGCCTCTCCACTTATTTTATATTATTATAATTATTCCACAATTCTTGACTCCCACATTCGTGCAAACTCTCAGTTTTCCATATTTCTTCAAATATTGTTCAATTCTCCAAAAATCCTAGTCCCATGATTATTATGTCTTTTTCACCAATAAATGTTAAAATATCATTATTTTAATATTTCAAAATATTTGACATGTGAGAAAAATCCTACTTTCTCATTCACGCAAAAATTAAGAAGTTTCAGTCAAGATAAAACTCTTCTGAAAATACAAAATATTGCGTACGCGTCTAATAAAAATACCAAAGTTTTTAGGAGTTTACTGTCATCGGCATGGTGGCTCGTGCACCACCTTGACAGGACTTGGACGGTCCACTCGGCCACCATGGCCGGCCGGTCCCACATTATTTAATCCACTTGGATAATCCTCCATATTTTGGTGAATCCTCTTCCACTAGTTGGACAATTCTCCATACACCGCTCATCATGTCTCTCCACAACCAATGGACGGTCCTAATACCTATTGGTTGGTCAATATATCACATTGTACATCTCTCCGATCTAGAGATTCCTAAAATTAGGGTTTCAGACTTATGATAATTCTGATGAACATGAATAATTATTATGTTGATCCAGCAATCAATATTTTAATTAATACTTACCTGCTACCAATATTTTTGTTGCTCAGTCCGAGAAACAACATGACATTGGACATCAATCCACTTGGTCCCATCTAATACTTCATTGGACAATCATCGATCATCCAATATTTACCAATACTCTAATTCCTACTTTCTCATTTGACAATTCATGACATAGTATACCAGGAATGAGTATTCTACATAACTCAGAAACATCTGATTACCTTTCAAATGCTCGACATATCAGAATAGGTCAATGATCGAGAAATCTCATTAGACCGACGTTCGTCAATCTAAATCATCCGAGCATTGTCGTTACCTCAACTGGTACAATGATATGTCACAATTTATCAGACTCGACGTATGTGCATTATTGATGTCGCAGCAGACACCTTATGATCAATCCAAGAGTCACATAGCATATCACATTCGTCAATTATGCTCGATTCATTAAGGCTAAGACTCATGGTCTATCCAAGTCAACAATTGACCAATTAAATACATGTTTTCTTTGCAGACTCCACATACATGAGACATCAACCATGTCACATGTGGTATATTCTTAGGGTTTTGGTCTGGCGGCCTACAACACGTGCGGTGTAACAGTACATCTAGAGGTGTAAAACGTGCCGCCCGGCACAGCCCGGCACACAAAGTCGCGTGCTTCACGTGCCATGTGCCGCGTTGTGCTGTGCCAACGATTTAAACGTGTTGTGTCGTGTTGTGCTTTACTAGTCAAAAGCTAGGCACAACACATCCCACAGACACAACATACGAATAAACGTGTTGTGTCGTGCCGTGCTGGCACACGTGGTATAAAAAATTTTAAATCACTTAATATATACATTAAGTCGAGAATTTAACAAGTTTATTCAATAAAAATAAATAACCCATCAAATATAAAATTGGATTATTGTCATGTAAAATAATGTTCTAATCAAATATAGGTGACGACATTATAACAACGATATTGAAATATATTTTCCAAATATTAAGGTATTATATGTGTTGTTATAAATAAGACAGCATAAAATGTCAAAAACTAGCTAGAATAGTGACTCTTTTGTGAAATATACAAAAAAATGTGATGTATTATGCCTTGTTATATGGTGTATTTGCGCATGCTATGACGTGCTTTCTTAACGTGTTGTGCTGGGATGGGCCACGTGCTTATCCGTTCCGCGTGTTGTGTTGTGCTACTGTGCCGATTAGGGTAACCCAGCACAACCTACAAAACTAACGTTCTGGGCCGTGCTGGGTTAAATCACGTGATGGGCTCAGATTTTAGAGTACTGGGCTGAGTTGTGCTCGTGCTGGCACAACCCAATTTACACCTCTAAGTACATCCACGATGAAAAATGTGAGTAATTTATGCAAGCAATTGAAGGATCTAGCAAAGTGGTGGATGGGAAAACCAAGTCTTAGCGCAAAGTGAAACTGGTTCAACCACGATTTCAAACTTTCCCATTCTTCTACTCCTTTACTACCATCACACTCTGGAGAACAATGTTTTAACTACTTATCCAATATAATATAAATAGGTTCATCAACCTAGTATTGGAAAACATAATTATGTCAGTCGAACTTATCTGAACAGAACTCAATCAAAGTGATCAGAATTACCGACAATCCATCAAATTTGCAGAAGTCTCCAACACGGAGAATTCAATCCATCCACAATACACCAATCATCATTGATCTTATACAATTCTTAGCTTCTCTCCTACAGATTGACCATCTGCACCCCTCTTTGTGACAGAGTTGACTCTGGAACGACCACTATCTTGGTTTAAGCCGGACTCATACAGATTGATCTATCGAACTCAAAGAACTCCCGTGCAGTGCATCTATTAAAGATTTAGGCAATTTGCTCAATTGAGGATCCCCATGTTGCACATCCCTCCACTTTTCCTTAATAATATCAAATAGCTTTTACCCATCAACAATGCCTTTGTAAGGTTTTTTTTTTGAGAAATAAACTCTTGTGGGAAAATTGACTCGAAAAGTGACGTTTGCACTCCCATGAAGAATCACTTAAGGCACCCCTAAAAAATTGTTAAAGCCACCAAGGAGAAATGATAAAGGCACTTGAGAAAAATTATATAGGCACCCGGTGAAAGTGATAAAGGTACCCCAATTGAAGGCACCTCAATCATAAAGGCAGGCGCAACTTGGATATGGGTACCCTTTTCTTCATCATTCGAACAATTATTTTTTGCGGGAAAATATGCAACTCAACTCCGTAATTTTATGGATGAAAATTGGGTGATATTTTATGAGATTTTCTTGTTGTTTTGGTGTGGGAGACCTATCATGATGTTACAGAAGTGGTAAATGCTTTGGATTCGAAAATAAAAAGATAATAATTTATCTGAAGAAAACGGAGCAACGAGATATCTCCTCGATTTTGTGTGTATATCTAGTGGTTTGCATGAGGTGATATGGAGTTTTACTTCTTCTGAAAACATGTATTCAACACGTTCGGAGTGTGTAAATAAAACACTAACAGACGCGTGAGAAGAGTAGAATATATCAATTATTCCTGTAGCCGACTGGAAGAGAAATAAAAAAGAAGGAAGATATATTGACTTTATTGGCATAATTTGGAGCTGTTGTTGAGTATAAATAAGGTGTTTGGGGGACAGAGAGGGACATCGAGATTAGGGGAAGGTTACAGAGAAG
Source organism: Papaver somniferum (assembly GCF_003573695.1). NCBI lineage: Eukaryota > Viridiplantae > Streptophyta > Magnoliopsida > Ranunculales > Papaveraceae > Papaver > Papaver somniferum. The sequence continues at coordinate 6,703,206 of NW_020634374.1, forward strand.
AATCGAGAGTCACATAGCATATTTTTCTGCTGCTGTCGAGAAAAAGAAGAACAACCGTCGTTCTTTAACCGTCGTATTTTCACTGTATTAATATTGTTGCTTTTGCGACAATATGCAATGCATATAAAGGTTGCAGTTTATCTGTTTTAATTATTTTCTCACTTTTTCTTCTTTGTAAACACCATTTGAGCAATAAATGATTATTTTGGGAGTGTTTTTACCACGTAGATCTAAACCCCATCACTGGGACAATGGATGAAGCCAAATTTCATGATTGTGGTAATTCTATTTAATTATTTTATGACTTGCATTAATTAAAATAGATTTATGAATTTTGTTAATTATTTGTGATCTTGTTTGATGGCGTGTGCTTAGTCTTAGGGACTTTTGATGCACTATGCTTATTATTTACATCTAATGTTTTAAAAATCTACCTTGGCAAAGAATCAGAGTCAATGATTGTTATTTTATGAGCTATAATATTCTATAATTGATATTTGAACCACATGAATATGAAAATTAGTGAAATACTAAGTCCCAGTTTATCTCTAGATTGCTACCATCTTTTGTACATATATTCCAGTTTTAGTATCAGAAATTAAATTTAAAACCAAACCTTAATAATCCCGAGTGAACGATACTTTATTTACCACTATCAAAATCCGAACACACTTCATCTCCTAAAGAGGACTTATCATCATTATGTGTTTCAAATTTGGATTCTTCACTTGAAGATTCACTGATGTTGGAAATTTCCAATAACGTATAATGTTTTTTTTCTTCATTTTTTTCTTGACATTTTAGTTCAAATATCAGTTTGAATTCAAACAAAGTGATGGATTTCATTAGACACCATTGGTGTAGTTTGGAGATTAACAAAAATCTTCGACAAATTGGAATCCCCTATAAATTGAGATGTTTGATTCTCAATCAAAACACATCAAAACATTTTTTTTAGTTCCTTAAATTCAATTAAAGTGCTAGGGTTTCACTATATATCTTGAAGACATTAATTCATTGTCCTGCTATACTCAAGAATTCATTCGGGAGGATCGAATTAATTATATAAAAGAATTGAAAGATCCTTAAAATCAGTGATACACTATTCTTTGTGTTCTTTTCATCTTCCCAGCTAAATTAAAAACCACTCAAGATAAAGGGTAGACACACAAATGTTTCATTTTCTATCTGCTTCGTCCTTGTTTTTTGGAAAAAGTTCAGTTAATTATGGAATTGTAATTTCAGAATCATCAGATAAGAAGCTAAAAAACTCTTATTACCGTTTAAAACTTGCATTGGTTGATCATTGCTCCTTCTACAATTTTTTTTTCTTCTAGCATATGTCCATTTTGCTGAGAAAGATATTGACACCATTACCACACTAGGAATATGATGAATTGAATCCAAAATCCCTACATCACACACTATGGATTAACTCATTATCCTTATTTAAGAATTGGCCAGATCTCAAATAATCATTTTCCTTCTGAAAAATCCTCTTTATCAGCCTCTTGAGTTGTGGTGGTACATTTTTTCCGTAACCGAAGTTCAAATGTCGTTTTGAGTTCGAATATAGTTGATGGTACCCACTAGAAAACATTGGTGTCAATTGGACCATATAAATTTAGATGTTTGATTCACAGTTAAAACGCGTCAGAACTTTCTGTTTGATTCTTGAATTCAATTAATGTGTTAGGTCTTCATTATATTTTGATGGTATTAATTCGTTGGCATACTGTACTTAGGGGTGGTCATGGGCTGGGTATGCCAATTTCAGTCACTGCCCACGTAAAAAGATATCTACACCCTCCTTATTACCCATAAGAATTTTGGCGGGGAGGGTGTGGGAAATACCTGTATGAGCCGAGATTCTATGGGTTATGCATAATGTTAAGTTATAAAATGATAACTTAAAAACAATGCATTTAAAATTTTAAATTTATAAATTCATCTTAAAAAGAAGAACAAAGAAAATAAGTGGTTCATAAATGACCATCATTCTTTCTACTTATTAAATACTCAATTAAGATCTTCGTTTGCGTTATCCATTTCATCATCACCTGCTTGAATATTTTCTTTAAAAGTTCCACACTAGGATTTTGATCCATATACTAAAAAATAAGAAAGTGTGTCATTTATCTATAAGGGAGTATTAAATACAAAAAATATTTCATAAAAGTGATATTCATTTTATCATATCCCATAGCCAATCTTGAACACACATCAAAGATGAAAAGGAGATGGTACCAAGTACACCACCAAATTTTTCATTCGGCAATCTGTATGGACAAAACCTAATGAAGTTGCAAGTAGATCTAAATCATATATATATATATATATAAAGTTTTTCTATTATGTCTTCCACAATCAATATGTTTAGACTGATAAGTCCGTGAACCTGATTGTGTATAATAGTTCTTGGACGATTTCACAAATTAATATCCAAGATCAATTTAGTCGTATCCAAATCAAGAGGATCCGAATTCTGACAAGTATGAAACTTGTAATTTATCTTTCAAAATACGAATTCAACAAGAACAAGTCTTTTTATTAATCACAATTATTAAGGACTTAACTACCTAGATTGAATACGTATTACTCGTGTTATTCCTACTATAAAGATAAAACAATATAATGCAGAAAAACACACAAAAGACACCAGAAGTTTTGTTAACGAGGAAAACTACACCTGCATAAAAACCCCGGGACCTCGTCCAACTCTGAACACCAAACTGTATTAAGTTTCTATGGAAACTATCCTACTTTCAGACTTCAGACTATAATGTAGTTGAAACCGAATTAACTCTCTGGGCGGTTGTCAGCCAAGAAAAATTATTTTCAATTTTTCAACTTCAAAAATATAAATTGAGTATAACATAAGAACAAATTCGATCCACAGGGAGATATGGGTTATCAATTTATTTTGATTACTTTTTAAACCGGGGGGTTTTGTTTGCGATTATAATCTAAATAATAAAAAAGCAAGTAAATTAATAGGAATATTAGATACAAGGAGTACTAGTTGGAGTTTTCGTCTTGTTAGAGCATTTCTTGGTTGAACCCACCAAGCGTTGGTATGTCAAGGTTGGTTGTCATATTTTATTATCAAGACTTATAAGTCGCTTGATTAGATTACTAGAGTCAACTTCGTTAGGTTATGACAGCAACGACATCTCCACCAGCTCATTTTCATTCTCATCTTTAGAAATCCAACAAAATTGATGGCATCAACATCCACCATCAAAATCACTTCAATCAATCACCACCAACACTTCAATTTAACTCACCTGGTGTCGAGATTAAACAACCACTAGCCACATAACCAACCTCATATCTTATTTTCCATTTATTCTTCAATAACAGAAAACCCTAATTCTTGTTCTTCTTTACAATGAAAACCAAATTCCTTAAGAACCCTGATGTAAGAAAATACCAAAATAAACATTCAGAAACCTAGCTAATTTATCAATTCAACTTCAAAGAAACATGTATAAATTAAATTAGCACAAACCCATTATCTCAGATTGGGGATGTTTAAACAATAATTTACACATTTAATGAATCATTCATCAAAAAATGAATACGAACAATCACAATAACTGATATTTTCTCTATTTCTTAGAAATTAATTGAAATTGAAAAATCTGAAATCTGATTTTGAAATTCAGAAGCTGGTTGATGTAAGTATTAATCGTCCTGATGAGAAATTAAGGCTGAGATTTAAGTTCCTTCTCTATTTTTCTTCCCGTGATAGATGGGAGTGATGTTCTAATGAAGACATATTTAAGCTCATGAGTTTTGTGAAAAACATAAGGTTGAAGAATTTTTTGATGAGTACTATCAACTGAAGCTGAGGAAGATCTTTGAAAGCTATATGAACAACAACAGTAGAAGAGAGGAATATGTACGCTTCTTTATTGGTGAATGATTTGAGAATTTGTGATAAGAAAGATTAAAGGGTGTAATAGGGTAAGTATGTAAAGTGCGACAGATTTCTTGACCGAGTCAGCCAAAAATGACCAAACATGTGGGTCCATACAGGTATCATAACCTAGTGGCATTTTAATTAATATTGAAAAAAACGCTGGCACTTTTCTATATTGGAAATCTAAAGTTCGGCAATTTCTTAAAATTCCACTTATTTCTTTCTTTTTACTGAAATATGTACCAGGCTACCAACACCGTTCTTTGTTCAGCCTTCAGACATTATTTTCTGTTTCTTCACATAATTAATTTTATTTTCCATCTTTTGACATAATTAATTTATTATTTACTATTGTTTACTAGTTTGAAAGTCAAGATAGATTGTATATATATTATTTCAACGACGAATGTAACATAAGAAGGGAACTTTTTTTGATCTCTCGCTGCTAGATCAAAAAATATCTAGCAGCATATCAAGTGCCCATTTTGTTAGATATGAGATTAGATGATTATAGATTTAACCATTGTTAGTTATCAAAATTTATGTTTCCGAATTTATAGTTATTCCCTGTACTTTTAGTCTGCAGATTATCGTTTTCAATCTCTCACTATTTCTTCGCGCAACCAGATCCTTAAATCAGATAGAAACATGATTATCACTCTCATATACAGTTTTGCATTCAATTATGATCTGTTTGCACCAATGAAGGCCCTGGCACCAATGGCATATGGAGAAATAAAAGATATTTTTTGCAAATTCCTTATTAAACATCAGTCCTGATGATAATTTTCTCTCGTTAGTTTTATTCATATAGACAAATACCAGTTTTAAAGCAAAATAGACTAATTTTTTTCCGAGAGAGATACATTAATTGTAAATATAAAATAAGCTAATCTTCCTAGAAAATATATTTGACCATATAATTAAACTTCAGATAGATAATGCAACTTTTCTTTGGAAATATGTAGAAGGAATCCCCTATCGAATTCTACAATTTTTTCTTCACTACTTCCTTAACAATTTCAGATCTTTTGTTTTCAAAACAAGAACAATACTCAAATTTTTCACTATTCTAAAATTTTTCATCTTTGCTCCTCTGTACTGTACTACTATTTGGATGTGTTTTCCTCTTAGATTTTTTCTTCTTTTTATTCATCTTTTCTAATAAAAATAGTTTCATTTTACCATATATGTCTTCATGATTAACAAAGTTTTCACTTCCTCTTATCTAATTTAGTTTTATCTGTTTTCCTTTTGAAAATTTTGATTAAAATTTTCTTGAAAAATCTGTCCTTAAACAGCTCACCGACTTTATATACATGTTGTTGATTAGCAATAATAAAGAAGGAAGACTAACCAGTATTTGTAAATCTAAAATATGGAAAACAATATTAATCTGGAAGTGATAGACGCATTTATGTGTCTAATTTGTCCTCAATGTTTCGCATTGTTGGTACTCGTTTTCGTCCTTATTATGGTATTTTGTGTATTTTTAGGTATTTTTGGAAAATAAATATTTTTGGAAAAATCGGCTCGAAAAATCACTCGGAACACCCTCGGAGGACACTTGCTATACGGAGCCCAGATTTGGCTAAGGGACACCCCAAAAAGGCAACTCCTATTCGCACCCCACAGCTGGTTAGGGGGACACCATCTTTTTCATTTGAAACTTAAAAATTGGTGGGAAAAATGTGGCAGCTCTCTGAGAATGTTTCAATCGAAATTTGAAGATGTTCTAGGTGGACTAAAGGGCTAAAACTTCATGGGTAGTTGTGATATGTCATAAAAGAGCTGGTATGGGTGTTTGTTTCGATCAAATTTGGCTGGAAAATCCGTGACAAGGAATCAGGGAAGCCCGTGCATGAGAAGAATAGTTCACGGGTTTTGGAAGATTTATGCGTGTTCTGCTCGTGTATGATGACTCTAGCAACACTCTGGACCGTGAAGAAGATAAATGAGGAGATTTTGCAGCTGTAGAAACACGTGAGAAGCTAAAACAGGGAAGAAAATATTCCTAGAATATTTTTCTTCACTGCCGAGTTTAATGAAAATTTGTGAGAGTGATGGTGTGATATTTTGCTGTTGTTGAGTATATATAGGGTGAGGGGATCATAGAGAAGGGAGGCGGAGAGATTGGGAGAAGTTTAGAGCACCACAGAGTCAAAAAAATATCGAACTTGCAGAGAGACCACCTGCTGCTGCTGCCATTGAAGAACACTGAAGAACACGAAGAATGGACCTGCACCAGCAGTCGTTTTTGAACAGTGACAACAACTCATTCTGTGGGTCGCAGTTTACAGTCAGACTTATTTGCTACAGCGTTTGCGACACAGCTGCAGCAGTCTTATTTTGCCAACGAGGGTCGTAGTTCTCTGGTTCGTAACAAATATAATTGTTACAAACCCGGTTTTATTGTATTTCTCATATTCTCATCATTTGTAAACCATTTTTGAGCATCAATGAAATTCTTTGAGAGGTTTTCCAACATGATGAGCGACTAATTCTCTCGTAACCAAGGCAATGGATGAAGCTATTCACACATGAACAATGGGTAACTATTTCATTTTCTCAAGTATTTAATTATAATTCACTCAATAACTGCTTTTGCAGAGTTCTTAAAAGTTTCATTAATTTTCTTCATTAGTTGTGATTCAATTAGATAGGTTATGCTTTGGTTAGATAATCTATGCTTAAGGGATACAATTAATTTTTGAGAATATGTTAGATTATTTGTGGATTAAGAAATAAAGGATTAAAAGGATAATTAGAGTTATGAAATATTTGACATCATTCATGTGTAATAGTGGATTCTAGTGTCTTGGTTACCTCTCGCCCACTTTGTTAATATTTTTGTATATAATTTTATTAAATCTTTAAATTTCATCTTCACAAGTCCGTGAGTTTGAACCTCATTACTATAACAACAATCAAAATTATTATCATTTTGGCGCCGCCGACGCGGATTTGTGCTTAAGTAGAATTTTTAGGTTATTTTTTATTTCATTTGTTCTTTTTACGTTTCTTTGGGTGTGTCTTTGTATTACAGGTTTGAAGTTGGATACTAAATACTTGGAATCAAAGCTTAAAGCTAAAAGAGAAGGAAAAAGACAAAGCAAAAAAAAAAAAGTGAAAGAAAAA